>NW_026732697.1:30000-110000 GCF_028476545.2 Physella acuta | reverse complement strand
CTCGAGTTCGAATCCGGGTTCACCATCAGCTACAATACTAACCCTTCATATGTTGTGGTCTGATTATGTAAACCTGGATAAAATGCGATCGATTTATGTAAGTCTGGGGTAGGATGTGGTCTGATTATGTAAGATTGGGGTAGGATGTGGCCTGATTATGTAAGCATGGGATAGGATGTGGTCGGATTATGTAAGTCTTTGGTAGGATGTAGTCTGATTATGTAAACATGTGGTAGGATGGGGTCTGATTATGTAAGCATGGGGTAGGATGTGGTCGGATTATGTAAGCCTTTGGTAGGATGTGGTCTGATTATGTAAGCCTTTGGTAGGATGTGACCGCGAGTGAAATTCTCTTTATATGAGAATTGAAATTTTGTGAGGTGGTAGGATGTTAGCATGAGGTAGGATATGATCTGATTATGTAAGCATTGCGTAGGATGGGGTCTCATTATGTAAGTATGGGGTAGGATGTGGTCTGATTATGTAAGCATGGGGTATGATGTGGTCTGAATATGTAAGCCTGGGGTAGGATGTGGTCTGATTATGTAAGCATGGGGTAGGATGGGGGTCTTATTATGTAAGAATGGGGTAGGATGGGGGTCTTATTATGTAAGAATGGGGTAGGATGTGTTCTGATTATGTAAGCACGGGATAGGATGTGGTCTGATTATGTAAGCTTTTGGTAGGATGTGGTCTGATTATGTAAGCATGTGGTAGGATGTGGTCTGATTATGTAAGCATTTGGTAGGATGTGGTCTGATTATGTAAGCATGGGGTAGGATGTGGTCTGATTATGTAAGTCTGTGGTAGGATGTGGTCTGATTATGTAAGCATGGGGTAGGATGTGGTCTGATTATGTAAGCATGGGGTAGGATGTGGTCTGATTATGTAAGCATGGGGTAGGATGGGGTCTATGTAATCATGGGGTAGGATGTGGTCTATGTAAGCATGGGGTAGGTCGTGATCTGATTATGTAAGCATGTGGTAGGATGTGGTCTGATTATGTAAGCATGGGGTAGGATGGGGTCTTATTATGTAAGCATGTGGTAAGATGTGGTCTGAAATTAAATGTGTAGCACAAAATAGAAGTTCATTGTGTGTTAAGTATTCGAATTCAAGAAATACATTCCTCACTGGGTCTTAACGAAAGCGGCTTGACAACTTGCAGCTGAGATTTATACAGCAACATCGTGTGGCTCGGTGTCACAAGGATTCGGTTGGTTGCACTCAGATACGGTTGGTTGAACTCGACACAGACTTGACCGAGATTTTGTTTTTGTTCAAAAACCGACACCCTTAGGGCGTACTTACTAGCGCGATTACACGATGAGATTTGAACACGAAACTATTTTCAGGATTTAATGTGGGTTGTTTTGAAACCTCGTTATTATCCATATGTAAATTAGAACTTATTACAATAATTATTTACACACATTAAGTTTACCCATAAGGAAGCTATTGTTTATGGTTTTAAATAAAAAACGTGAAAATTAAGATGAGGGCTATTTATACGTTTTCGATGAAGCTATCCGGAGAATCTTGACGTACTTAGATTTTCACAAGATATTAAGTGCACAATTTTATACCTTTGGTCGAAGTAGATCTCCATAAGACTGAATAGTTACATTTACGTATATGTACGTTTAAAAATATAATTCTAAAACCACTTTGAGGACTGTTTGTAGTAAAACTTAATTGATGAGACAGCTACTGATCAGACTCAAAGATATACAACAATTGTAACTAAAATGTGGTTCAAATTAGAAGACAATTCGTTTTAAATCTGCAATTGTACAGATTGGGTATTACTAGGCTTTGAGAGGCACTGCAATATATATATATATATATATATATATATATATATATATATATATATATATATATATATATATATATATATATCAGTGGCGTAGCGAGGACGGGTGTCACCCGGTGCGGCACTTAATGGTGTCACCCCCCAGAGGCGTAGTGACCCTTCCTGGGGACAAACTTTCAATTTTCGATTTGCACTCCCCTCCTCAAACTTTCGATTTGCACCCTCCCGTCAAAAGTTTCTTTATATATTTTGCTATTTTTTTGCCTTGGTGTCACCCCCTAAATGGTGTCACTCGGTGCGGTCCGCACCTCCCCCCCCCCACCCCTCGCTACATAAATACATACATACATACATACATACCTCAGAATTCGCAATGTTTCAAATATTGAATATTAATTAAGAAATTAATGCTACATATTTATACTATGACGTTTAGAGACCACACCGACATATAGAGCACAGTATAGTGTACACTGCTAAGTGTTCGATCAATAAATATCTACATTTTAAATTATGTAATCCCTATCAACAGCATTCAATAGTAGCAACAGCTGGCTTGTATAACACAGTTGTTTTTTTAAAGCTGTAGGTTGTCTATGATTAGGAAAAACCTGCGATTTAGTTACACAACATAAAATGGAAATTTATTTAACATGCATGTAAACGAACAGCTGGTATTTTTGTTGTTGTTGGGGAGTGTGTTGAGAAGATGATGTGGGGTAGAAGAAACTACTTGTTGAAACAATATTAACTTTCACTACTTGGGTATAAACAAGTGGTAAGTACTGGCGTACATGTACACTGGCGACAGTAGGTCGAAAGTCATCAGGTGCAAACATTCAGTAATTCCCCTCCTGCCCCGTATTCAACAAATCTTTCTGTATATTCGCTTTGGTGTTTTACGCCAAACTATTTTTTTAATATGATGGAGCCATTGTTTTTTTTTTTTTTTTTTTTTGCAATGTTAATTTAATTTTTTATTTACGTCATTACCTAAGCGGCGTCACCTGACGCTGAAAGTGCCAGGTTTTGTGACCTTACTGTATTGTCGTTCCTAGTTTGGTTGCGCCAAACGGGGTCTAAAATACAATTCGACTATGCTTGAACGCTGTTTGGGTCAGGAGTAGGATTAAGGGAAGCTGTTGTTAATGTTTAGTTGAGATCCAGTGGAATTTGATACAAAAAAAGACCAACTTCGATACGCCCTGGTTTAAATGTTACAGCTTTATATTTTGTTTTTTAAATTTAATACTTAACATTATCTGCGGTTTTAAAGCTTGAGTACGTCTTAAATTACGTGTATGCCATTATAGCATCAGTGCAAATTTTGTACCGTCAAAAATGATTAATTGTGCAACAAAATATTTGAAATTTAATTGCATAAAAAAATTGATGTCATTTTTTTTTTGTAGCTTGTGTTTTCGCATTAGTTTCATGTTTACAATATGACTGGGCAATAAACAACATTGATATTGTGTTAAAATTGTATATATATATATATATATATATATATATATATATATATAAAATTTGCATGTTTCTGTGTGTGTATGTCATGCTATATTTAAAAACGCAGGATCGAATAATTTTCTGGTCCGCCCCGGTATATATTGCGTGTTGAAGTGGCAGACAGGAAAAAACAAATTTATTTTCGCGTCTAATAAAGCCCTAGAGCTCCGTCTTCTGGGTGAAGGCCTTTATAGCCTACGAAATGTCATTTGTTTTACGATAAAAGGAACAGTTGTGGGGGAAAGGTTGCGGTCGTCTCATTGGCTGTTGAGAAACCGTGACGTACACCACTCTCTTCTGATTGGTTAGTTTTTTCCTGAACAGTGCCTCGACCCATACCGTGAACAAAGCATGGCGGTTTTATGATCTTCTAGAATAATCTAGAACTTTTTTTTTCTGTTGTAACCTAATAATGTTTTTAACGGAGACTGTAAAAAAATAAATACTAAAACTTAATGTAAAGAGAAAGAAAGTAAAGTACCCTCTATGTATAGTATGTTTTGCACGTATATTTAACACTACACGAGAACACGACAGTAAGTAAGGTTCCCTTTTCAAACCTGACGGTCTTTAGGGCAAGTGAAGTAGAGTTCACTTGATTATATGACCTCGGCAAATGAAGGTAAGTGCGGTCAGCACTATGCCCAGCAGCCTTTACTTTCCCTAACATGACTTGTACTCGGATTCGAACTCGAACGGGTTAGCAGTCCAGCTCTCTACCGCTAGACCACTCCGTCCCCTACACGACAGTAGGTTGTCGGCTATTTCTTCACTTGTAACCTTTCATTCACTAATCATAGATAACTCCTTATTCATACACTTGATATATAACATTCTCAAGGAGAAACCTAAAGAACACGAAATAGACAATATAGTGGTGTAATAGTATGGATAAACATGAAACATTAATCTGAAGCGTAGCATGACATACATAACGACGTTTACTTCTATATTTAAAAGACGGTGTGGTGGCATGGAAGAGCTTTCTACTGCTAAAGTGAAAGTGTTGGGTTCGGATCCCGGGCTCAAGTCCGTATTACGTCCCTGAACCCAAGCAACTCAATGGGTACCTGACTCACTTTAGGCATATGACATAATGCTGGCCACACAATCTTCTTGCATGCCGAGGTCATTGAAACAGATGAACTCTACTTCATATGACCCACGTTTCTTGGACACAAACGAGAAAAGATAATAATGATCTATATCCCCACCATAACCTTTAATCTAACCCTCACTATAAATTTAATTTAAATTAAAATGCCGGCAGAAGCAAAAAAAAAAAAAATTCAATGATGTAAGTGTCTTCCCCCTTTATATAAAAACCGGAAAATCTACTTTATTCGTGTAAGCAAGTTGCTAGTCATAGTCTAGTACAACACAAGAAGGTTTGTTTATATTCAATGGCTGTTTGCGGTTTAATACATTGCACCTGTGTTCACCGAGGTTTACCATACGCAGGGCACAGGGAGACAACTCGATGTTACTAAATCCAAGGCTGGCTGGTAGAAAGGACTAAACAAACCAAGAAAATCAGTCGAGCGGAACGCCGTGCTGAGGTCAAATTTTAAAAGAGAGCCAAAAACCCCACGTTACCAGTTTGTGATCCCAGGCCAAAGGTTCTAACAGTGTGGGTTGTCTTTCCGTTTTTAGGGGCAAACTTGTAGAGTTATCTCCCTTTCTTTTTAAAGGGACATAATGGCAGATTGAGAGTTGAGTTAGCTGTTCTGTGGACACCATTTTTAGAAGTTAGCAACACACTAATCCTTAATCTGTCGAGTAGGATACCTGACTTTAATTAGTTAGCCCGAAACTATGACGACAAAATACTGACGATAATCGAACCAAAGGCCATTCTATGTACTGAAGACAAAGTTAGTAATGCATCGCTGTATAGGGCATAAATTGTTAATACCATCTGATTATGATTTTTAAAATCTCCAAGTATGCATAGTTAGAAATGAAGTAAAGTTGTTATATAAAAAAATTAGAACACCAGTTCTTTAGTTACAAAAATTGACTTTCACGAAGCACAGTCTTTCTGTAGTACGATGCAGATTGGGAATACGATTTTACATTGAAGCAACATATAGGGGGAAAATATGTTAAAAAGTGCACTTCTACCTGGGGCCGAAACTTTAAAAAATTTGAGAACCACAAGTTTAACGAACAGGCTGCTGCCTCCTCTACGCCCCATCTCCCCTGCCCCACCTGTATAAGCCAGTGTAAAAACGAAATAAACAGCTTGGATAGCTAGCCTGGATAGCTGTTTGATTATCTGGATATAATGCATGGCTGCTTTTGAACGCAACCGGATGTCAGAGATACAAAGACGTTAGGACGTTTATGTCTTTGTGGACGTCTGCTTGTTTTCAAGTATAAGACGTTTGCGTTTTTAACACCAAATCCGCAAAAAGTAAATATTTATTATGTTTTAAACACTTTTGAGTAAAGTAGTTCGTTATTTACCCAGCGATTGTTTTTTAAAAGCCTGCATAATTCGGTAAGTTGGCAAATTATTATGCATAACATCCCTGAATTTAGTAAACAAGTAGTTTACATAGACATTACGTATAAATGTAGATCGTTTTGTTTAGTCTGATGCTACTGCTCTTAACTACATTCATAACTATGTCTCTACCCTACCCGTACATCTACTCGACCCCCCCCCCCTAAACCCTACCCCCACCTAACGGTATCTACAACCTCTATCATCTCCCATACCCCCCCCCTCTTCCCCCAATCCCTAAAATATTCGCGTATAAACTTCAGCCTAGGGATAAATCTAAATGGGATATTAACACTAATCTAATCCCAAAATTTAAATAATTGTTGCGTCGTTTACCGCAATTCGAATCCGTTGGTACGGGTAATCATTATGTCTATGACCCAACTAGATTAATTATTTAGCATTTAGTAGATATCTTGAAATTAGCCAAATATGAACGATATGTTCACTGATCCATAGTTGACATATACACGTGTATGTACACAACTAGACACTGAACATTATTTGACTTTAAAATTGTAATACTTAACTCTACTTTACTTTGATAACAAAGAAAAAACAAATGGTAAATTAATGTTAAAGGAAATACTTGTTTCTAAAGGCAAAATGTAAAGTTGACTAAGCTAGTCAATTTTATTGGTAATTTTACTAATTTTAAATTGTAGTATTGAAGAAAAACATTTACTTCGACTACTAATCTATTGGTTTAATTACGTTTTCTATAATTACACACTTTTGCTTTCTGAATCTGATTGCCCTTATTAATCACTAAGATGTGTTTTCAGCTTTGATTTTTTAAAAAGTATATACATTTTTAGAATCATTGAGATAGAGTCCTAGACTAGATCCTACAACATTGTCACTTGTGATTTCATTGAGCGTTTAGCGCCGTCATAACATGGTCACTACTGGTAGTTGTAGGCATTGATTGAAGGTCAGGTTTACTACGGCGAGACCTAGTTTTTCTAACACAAGTTTTGGGAATACTTTGAAGCTAGAAATATTTTAATGATTCTATGTTTTTTCGGCATGCTACGATAAACGAATTACGAGATCTAGTATTGTTGGTGTTTTAAATGAATATACATATGTTGAATGTTAATTTAAGCTTTTTGGCGTAGTGTTATAGCAAAATAGTATTATGTATAGATCTAGTCGTGTATAGTTTATAGACACTTTTATTAAGGAACAAGGCCAAGCTAAAACGATTTGTTTTGTATAGTTGACCCTAGAGTTACTGCCAATAGTTTCCAATCCGCATCACTTGCTCTGTATAATGTATCCACCATTGTTTCTAGAGTTAAATTAAAAACATACAGTTGAGACAGTTGTCGATACTAACTGCTATTGTAGAAAATTTAACATAACTAGACCCATGCAACCACTAAAAAAAAATCAACATACCACTTTATGTCTTCAGCATAACAGATGGTACTGACATTTAAAAAAAAAAGCTAATTTTTGTTTTTGATTACCATAATTATATATGCAGGCTATCAATTATTTAAGCTATCAGTTATCAGTTTTTTTTATAAAAACTTACTCCCTATACATCTAGTATAACCTCTTACTATTTAAACATCACATATAAAACCCAGTCCCCAACCATTAACTACAAAAATATATTCACCAAATAATTCTCAAAGTAACAGTTATAACAAATAGCAGCACCATTTTACAGCTGTACTTTTTGCTTTTTAGGTTGTTATGTTTGGTCGTAGACAACACGTCATATTTTGATAACAGCATAGATAGACAGAACACTCACTAAAATGAAGACCGGCTTCAAACTGCACGATCTGCACCAGATTAACGAGATGTATCAGGACTTTGGCCAGATGACCACCATGCATGGCATCAAAAGGGCCGCGGTCAGCAAACAGCTGTGGATTAAACTAATCTGGACAGGGCTGGTCATCTCGGCCTTGAGCTACGCTCTGTACCAGATTAGCCAGACGGTGAACACGTACTACACCTTCCCCTCCTCCATAGGGCTGTCTATAGAAGCTGACCATGAGCTGGAACTTCCGGCTGTCACAATCTGTAACTTGAACAGGATTCGTTTATCAAAGTCTGAAGACATCCAGAAATACCTGGAGCAGTGGAAGAAGGTAAGGTTTAAAACATGTACACATATTCCTATCATTTAAACTATTCTTTAGTATATTCTCTAGAATAAGCTTTCTTTATTCTTGAGTTTGAGACAAACGTATCCACCAGTGTTTCTTCCAGACTTTTTTCTCCGGGGGGGGGGGGGGGGAGGCGGGAGCACTTGATATTTTCGGGGGGCGGACAACATTATCCGGAGGGGGAGGGGGGTCGGACACTGGTAAAAGTATATATTTTCTATATAAATTCCACTTCGTTCGGGTGAGAGGGGGGAGGGGCGGTAGCCTCCCCCCACCTCTCTTGGAAGAGATACGTGGAAGGAACTCTGGTATCCACTATTAGCGTATGAAAAAAAATATTAAAAGGTTTGTGTGAGGAGGGGGTGGTGATATCGAAGGGCGTGGTAAGATATTTATATACATGCATTTCTATCGATGATGACAGACAGTTATCAAATGTCTAGCATGCGTCTACGAGTATCACTCTAAATCACTCTTTTTTTGGGTACAATATAGGTCTGGAATGAACGCAAACTGTTTCTCTTAGCTTCGCTTTTTGTCAACTACGTCAATGATTTATAATTTTTTTTAATAATATATCATTTATTAAATGTTGTAATAAATTTTCCCGTTCGTTTCCCTATTGTGCGTCGTACTTTAATGATGACCTCTACTTGACTTGAAACCTATGTCAGAAATGTAATAATAGTGACGTCTGATTCTCAAAAATAATTTTTTCCCCACTGGCACAAACCACATTTATTAAATGGACGCGGGGACAAGATTACCCCCCCTCCCCTCCCCTAGGATCGTATGCAGGTCATGGGGTTCACCATGGGTCAGTACGTGGTCAGTTAACGCGCCACACAGAAAGGCGGGTCAGTTTTCCACGCTCTGATTGTTTGCGGACACCGGACAGGTGAATGGAGAGACGGTTGAAAGTTGTGGTCAGTACACGGAAGTTAGAACAGGACCATATGACATGAGGAGCAAGTACGAAACCATTGGAGCTATACATCAAAGATATGACGGCTAGTACATAATCACATGAATAGTACGGCTAGCACATAATCATATGTAACGTACATCAAGATAATAATCTTATGAATAGCATAGCAAGGATAAAATTTCATGTTATGCACAGCAAGCACAAAATCACATATATCGTACAGCAAGCACAAAATCACATACATCATACAGCAAGCACAAAATCACATATATCATACAGCATGCACAAAATCACACACATGAACCGTACACCGAATAAGGTCATTACACGGTTTGCTTCGGTCGGTTTAACCCCTCTACTAAACCACAAACAAAGTGTACTTCTGCCCGCCCCTCCCCCCCCCCCCAAATCCACACACACGGACACAAACCGCCGGTGTTAAATAACCAGAATATAGGAAGTTCTTTGGACGAAATAATTTAGGAAAATCCTAAAATAAAAGGACACACAAGGTCAAAAAAGGCATATTTTATCTACCGTCACAAATGTCATATTTCATCTCCAGTCACAAAAGTCATATTTCATCTCCCGTCACAAAAAGTCATATTTCATCTCCAGTCACAAAAGTCATATTTCATCTCCCGTCACAAAAAGTCATATTTCATCTCCCATCACAAAAAGTCATATTTCATCTACCGTCACAAAAGTCATATTTCATCTACTGTCACAAAAGTCATATTTCATCTTTCGTCACAAAAAGTCATATTTCATCTACCGTCACAAAAGTCATATTTCATCTACTGTCACAAAAGTCAAATTTCATCTTTCGTCACAAAAAGTCATATTTCATCTACCGACACACACAAACACCACTTTAAAATATGAACTGAAAGACCTATGTCATATTTTCCCAAGATATACTCATATGCTTAGCGTTCCCACAAGTCCCGTGTTTTCCAGTTCTACACAACATACAACACGCTAACTAAAGATGTATCAGCGAATAAATCGCACGCTTGAGCAGTTCGACAACGTCAACACAAATTCTAGTGTCTCACAGAGCAGCTGTGTTCAAAAGATTACATTAGAAATAATCTAGGTCACGTAAAATGGCGACCTCGGATGCGATTGGTGTTTGGCGCTTTTTTTTTTTTTTTTTTTTTTTTTGCTATTGACGTCATCGTTTTGAAAAATAGCAACTGAAAAAAAAAATATGGGGTGTTGGCACATTTAGTATTTAAGCACTTTAGTAGCAAAACAGTTTAGTTGTAATCTTTATTACTTGTTTAATACCTGTTTATAACTCTTTTATTTGTTTAATTGTGCGTAATTCCCAAACACAGAGAAAAACGACGCCTCTTCAGTACGGTTATAGTTAAGGGTTGTAAGTGTGGTATCTATAAATGACGTCACACTCCAAATATGGATGGGGGATATGATATTTGTGACAACATGTGACGATGGAGAGGGAGAATGTTCAAAAAGTTTGATGGCGCTGTTTGTTTAACATTTTAAAAAGTTTTGTATTGAAGTTAATGTCAGTCGTTATTTAAATTTTTTTTAGTGAATACAATTTTTGTTGATCGAGCTCAATTATTAAACTTTTTTTAAAAAAGAAGTTGTTTATACAAACACAACTGCATTTTTGTGAGCGTGGTATAGTCTGAGTCGGGTCGTCATTTTTATTTTTGAGGGGTTGGCGAAGGGGGGGGGGGGGCGGTTAACGAAGACTGACGATGGGAATGTGAGAAGTAAACACCACTAAAAAGGCGTAAACTCGTAAACGGACGATCGCTAAGTTGGGAATTATATAGAGTAAATAGAGTAAATGGAATCAATGGAATAAAGCTTTTGTTTTTGAAGCCGAGTCTATATCCGGGCTGGGTAACCTATTAGGGTTTACTGTATGAAAATACACAATTTTAACTGCCTTGTTTTTAAATGTCAGTTCGTGTTTGAAAACGATTTCACACACAATTTAACAAAAAAAATTCAAGTGTACTTTTACTAAAAAAAATCCAACAATTTTAAAATAACAATTAGTAAGGCAAATAAAAAAAAAGATCGTTGGTTGGTTTCTTAAACTTTGTATATTAAGGGATGATGTGTTCAGCACTAAGTCATTGCTACTTTTAATTTCACTAACGCAAGACGGACTGAAACCCGATCCCAGATCCGAACTCGAGAATTTTAAAGATAGTGGTCGAGCGCTCTATCACTAAACCACGCCGTCCCAAAAAAAAAAAAAAAAAAAAAAAAAACCACGGGATGAAATAATATTGTATATCTGGTTTTTATTTTTTTACAGAACAATCTCACCGTGCCAGATCAATTGCGACAACTGAGCATCGCCCTCAACGACTATTCCAGAGAGGTGAAGGAAAACTTAGGCCACAATGTCTCAGACATGATGCTGTTGTGTATGTTCAACTCGGTGAGTTCGTTTATATCTCAACTCTGTTCAACAATCACCTATTTTTTTGTACCATTCGACACATTTTATTTTAAACAATCCAAGTATAAAATGTACTTATGATAAACTTTATATAATACTGAGAGAAAAAAAATTGAGTCGCTATTTCTAAGCTGTTCACAGGAATATTACTACAACGTTTATATAGTCATCGTAAGCTTACTATTTTATATCCATAATTTACCCCTTAACTTTCTCTTTCTCTCAATAAATGTAAGTATAACGAGTGCTTAGTAATTTAATTCTGTGTATAGTAAGCTTAGTTTTTTATTAAATATTGTAAACTATACGAAAACGATAAATAAATAAAATCACGTTATATATATATTTTAGGATACATGTAAAACGTCAGATTTTAAACTTAATACATTCATCAGTGATGGAAACTGCTACACATTTGGTGATAAAACTGCGAATAATTCAAAAACTTGGTAATTATGTCATGCAAATTATATATTTACGTATACTAATAGTGATATTAATTTAAAGCTCCAATTAAAAGTTATTATAAAATGACTAGTTTGGGGTCATCCATAAATGATGTCACGCTTTTTTGGACGATTTTTACCTCCCCCCTCCCCCCGTCACACATCGTCACAAAAAGCCAGAACCCCCTCAAAATTGCAGTTGAATTTTTCTTAAAACATCGACATGTTTTCAAAATCTTGTCTGAACTCTGTCAAAATAGAGTATTTTTATCAATTCCTATTGCAATTTATCAAAAAAGTTTTCTAAAACGCGAAATAACGTCCAAAATTCATTTTCTAACATTGCTTTTTTAAAATGCAAAAGTGTGACGTCGCATCATCTGAACTCACCCCCCCCTCATCACACACCGTCACAAAATTACCCCCCCCCTACGAGTGTGACGTCATTTATGGACGACCCCTTTACAGCAAATGATGTTTTTTTGTAGGCCCTATATAAGAAATGTTTCTTTCTCTCGACTGAAACGAAAACAGGTTTGTGACAAAACCCGGTCCAGCCAACGGCCTGATTATCGAGCTGGACATCGAACAGGACGAGTACCTGCCCATCACCGAATCAGCTGGGATAAAGGTCTTGTTACATTCTGGCTCTGAGATCGTCTTCCCTGATAACAGTGGCATCCTGGCAGCGCCGGGCTTTGTTACTAGTATTGGCATTACCAAGGTGTGTACTGTTAATATATTGAACCAGTTTTTTCTTCTTCTCTTCCCTTCGAGATTGAAATTAATCATATCGTTGATATCCGTGGCGATAGTAAACTCTTTCCATCAGTGCACATATCGCATTGCATGTAATCGCATTTCTGGGAACAATTCAATATTGTACGGTTTAAAGTGTTTCCTTAATATACTAAAACCTAGGATACAATAAGGCTGGTAAGTAGGTCACCAACCAGTTCTACGGCTCAATAGAACCTGCATGAGCCATAGAACTGGTTGGTGACCTACTTATTACCAGCCCTATTACAAGGAAACTCCAATATATGTATTTTCAAAATACGAAATGCTAAGTATTCGTATGCACTGAACTTTATTGGTAACACTGCTACTTGGGGAAAAGTGATTAAAAATTTTTTTTGGTGTGTGTTACAATTGTAAATAAAATATGGAATACTTGTTACGCATGCTATAGTCATATTTGAAATCTTCTATTTCAATATATTCTTTCAGTCTGAGACTTATCTGCTCCCTGCGCCTTACGGCAACTGTATCAGCCAAACCAACGTATCCAACGAAATAAAAAATATCTACAAAGATTTGGGCTACGACTACACAAAAGACGCCTGTCTACGGACCTGTTTGCAGATTAAAATCTATGTGGATTGTGGTTGTATTGAGACGGACGTGGCCAATATAGTTCAAGTCCTCAGCTATAAATCTCTTCTCAACTTGGCTGCTAACGCAACGTTGCAAATCTGCAACAAGACACACGCTGCCTGTGTCTTAGATAAGGAACTACAGTTCCAGAAACACCAATTAGGTTGTGAAGACATGTGTCCGCCTGTTTGCGAACAGATTAGCTACCAGACAACCGTATCCACGGCGACGTGGCCAGCTAAACGCTACATGGAGAACTACATCCAGTTTGTCAACAACTCAGCCACAGCCAACAACAAAACCTACAGCTGGACAGGCGAGCCGCGACAACACGCCCTCGACAACTTCCTCCGTTTGGAGATATACTACGAGACTCTCCGCTACGAGGTATTTTCATCTTCAGCTACATTCGACTGGAACAGTCTCCTAGGCAACATCGGCGGTCAACTGGGGCTCTGGTTGGGGTTCTCGGTCCTCACAGCTATCGAAGTCTGCCAGTTTATTCTTGAAGTCAGTTTCCACGTTGGCAGAATATACTACAGAAATCACAGGACATCTAAAACCGACGAAGAGAACCCCGAACCTCGCCCCCCTAGTAGGCGAGTTAGTGTTGCCTTTTCTCCGAACGCTACCAAGGAAGATCGCAAAGTCAGCATCGCATTCGCCAACAGCACAAGCATAAGTGAGAGAAGAACTAGCGTGCCTTTTGGCCATTTTCCGAACAAGGAAGAAAGAAAAAATAGCCTGGCAGTTCCGTACTACAAAAACGATAGAAAAGCGAGTGTGCCTTTCGTTGAAAATGACGAGCTCAAAGAAGAGTATAGTTTTTAAAATGCGATGATTCTAATTAATTTAGTTAAAATGTTCCTAAATTAAAAAAAAAAATGAAGATCTGTCATTGAAACTTGGAGAGGTTTTTCCATGTGCTGTAAAATGATTTGTTTGTTTCGTTTTTAAAGTAAATTTTTGCGATTAGTTTTTTAAATTAAAATTATTATTTTCTTACTGATATATTTCCAAAAGATAATACAATTTAGGCATCATATTTATTTGCTTATTAAACTGCACTTTTAAAAATTAGTCCTTATTTGTTAGCACGTATGATATATATGCCAACTTTGTTATGGACATAGGCATATTTGTTTTTCTGGAACAGCGCATGTAAACACTTTTCCAAAGTTAGTGAAATATGTATTTAGAAAAATTAATTGTAAATACAACAGCAAGTTGGTGAGGTAAATGCTACAAAATTTAACAATAAATGGCATTTGTATGTACACCTTCGTACTTTGGCGTACAATCTACAACTAACTCGCATTGTGTTAAAAGTGACCAACAACATCTGAATGTCCTGATATATATTCAAAGCGTTGTTGATAGTTTGCATTAGAAATCCGAGTGCTTGTAAAAGATGCATTTAATCATGTTTTATTTTTTTTAAAAATGTGTTCATCCTTTATGCTGCTTATGAATCATTTCTTTCAAAACAAGGCAGAATGTGCGATTAAAATAATAGTGTAAATACTTTATTTCAAGCTTAATCCAGAGTGTATATATATACTACACTGCGGATTTTCCCTTATATATATATATATATATATATATATATATATATATATATATATATATATATATATATATATATATATATATATGTATATATATAATATGCATATACATATGTAAAGCACAAGAAATTATATACGTGATATATGTGATAGAAAGTGCGCTCGAATGTGTATTTGTGAGACAGAGAAAGAGAGAGAGAAAGGTATACAATGATGCTATAAAATACAATACGCTTTCTAAATTATTTCAATTGATTTACAGTACTTTTAGTCTGTAGTCAACTCAGGTCTCATTATGTTTTGTTTATCTATACACTTAGATTTTGGCTTTCCATTTAACACAAGTACAATGGAATACATTCTCACATTTATCAAATGGGTTTATTGGTTTCTCTAATTATACACACTTGTAAAGATCTAAGGTTGTTAGGGTAAAGAGTATTAATTGTTTTCGGTTAATGCTATGTTTAAAAATTAATGGAGTGCGTTTGATCTATTAAGCTGAACATTAATGCAAAATCATGCTTTTTTGTTCTTATTTTTATTTTATTGTAGATGAATTATATATATATATATATATATATATATATATATATATATATATATATATATATATATATATATATATATTATATATATAATATATATATTATATATATATATATATATTATCTATATATATTTTATATATATATATATATATATATATATATATATATATATATATATATATATATATTTATATATGTTTATACAATTAAGTAAACCTTTGTTACATGGATTTTATATTGTTTTAATTTAAGATGAGATACCACATCATTCGTTTAATCATGGTTTACATTGCCTTTAATATGTACTTGCTACACGGTATAAACATTTTATTCTTGTGGTCATTATTGCATAAACATGGTTTTAAAAATTAGGCATTAAAATTAAATTTCACCCCTATATTTGTGCTTTGATATATTACTGTATACATATTTTAACAAGTATAGTCGGGTCGACAACCCTTTAGTTTACGTGAAGCAGCCATGTCTTGGAAACCCTGTTTTTTTTATCTATATATTATCTCCATGCGTTTTCTAAACAAAGACTTACTTAGTTGGACTTCATGGTTTATTATTAATATATATGTTTTAATAGTAACAAAATACATTCTAATAACGTCAAATGATTATGGTAGTGTAAGCATAATGTATGATAACATAATAATTTTTATGTATTTTCCCGGATAATAAGGTAATGTCACAAAAAAATTTACCATCACAATCATGACTTACAATTTATGAACATTTACTGAACATCATAATCCAACGCTTACCACCTCTTGTCATCAGTATCATTAACCTCACATTATCTATCATACCCTAATTTGTTTCTCAGTTACTGAAACATATCACCATTTAGAAAGTATGGGGTATTTAAACATATTGTGTTATTAATGATTTTAAAAAGATATTCCAGATTAATATAAGGTAAACAATTTAGAAAATTAATGATGTTTACCACATTGTATAATACAGTATATAGCAAGTAATAGGGATCTACATTCGATAAACGGAAAAACGTATTGTATAGTTGTTATAGTTTTAAAAGTCCAATGATAAATAAGGTATAAACCAACGGATACTTAAGTATATTGTAGCGCAATCGAAATTAAAAAAAAAGTAAAAAATAATACAAATATAACTGCTTTTTGATACATGGCAAATGCAAAACAAAAATTGTTATGTTTACTTTCTAAAACAAACCTTCAATAAATCAAAGTTCACATACAATATAAGATCATCATTATGCAAACATTTTAACTAGTGATAAATATAAAGATTAAAATTCACTATTTTGTTTGTCTTTGAATTAAATAATATAAGATCTATTTAATTTCTGAACCGTCCCATTATTTCAACGTAGTGTTGGGCGCAAGCTACATTTCGTCTCTTGTCCTTGATGTTCATACAAGTTTGTAACGATTTAAAAAAGAATGACTTTATCCACATGTTCACCTGCTTTATAGCACAAAACACTGCGATATTATTATAAAATCTTCAGACTTTAAAATATTGTTAGTTTATCCTTTGAAAAATAAGCGTTCACAAAAGAATGTGTGGTTCTTTTAGGGAACTATTTTCCGATACTGATATATATATATATATATATATATATATATATATATATATATATATATATATATATATATATATATATATATATATTTAAGGTGATGTTGTCTGAGTGTCGCTGCTATGTATCTTAGATGTGATGACGTATTCAGGATACGCCTGCGAGTCTGTGAAAATGACGACAATCCCATCCTCGTTACTGTCTGGTGCTTTTCCAGAGTCGTATGTTCTACTAGAGTTAGGCTCCTGAACGATCGCCAGTTGTCCCTGTGTGGTCTCAACAGAATAACCCACGAGGACCCTGGCCAAGAAGATTTTGAGAATCCCTGTGTCGCTGGGCAGCGCGGATTTCTCAGCGTACTCGGCCGACTTGGAGAAATAAACCCCAATGCCGTAGCGAGTATCTGTGGTAGATAAGGAAACATAATTGATCTCTTGATTACAGAGGCGTAGCGATGGGGGGGGGGGGGTCAGGGGGGTACATACGTCCCCGGACGCCGACCTTAGGGGGCGCCAAAATGGGTTGGAAAAAGTAATCGAAAGTTTGAGGGGCGTGCAAATCAAAAGTTTGAAGGGGGTGCAAATTGAAAGTTTGAGGGGCGTCGGTGCAAATCAAAAGTTTGTCCCCGGGCGCCGGGAAGTGTCGCTACGCCTCTGCTTGATTATACAAAAAGAAGTACCTATTGTTTCATTCTGTTTGGGATGGTGTGGTCAAGAGTTAGAGACCACTGATACTATCCGGAAAGGCTCAGTTTAGTCTCACGTACTACTATTCGTAAAAAAACTACCTAATCATGATAGAAAGCTGATTCTTATTTCACAGAAGTAATATGTAAAAGCGCCTATCAACAGACTGTATTGTAGACTAAAATATCTCTTTATATACTGCAGTTAGCGAGACGGATGAACTTCATTTGGTCTCAAAGGGTATTTAATTGTTTTTATCTCAAACTCTTTTGAATGATCTCACACGTATTATCATAATCCTGACTCGTAACGCTATTATAAATTGAAAGTAAAGTCGTACTGATGATAAATCATTTCATGACATCCTGAACCAGCTAACCCTAACGGGCGCAGAACAATTTATCCCATGATTATTTTTTTATCTGGACCAATTTTTTTTTACTTGATTTCAATTTGCACTCAACTTATCCAAATAACAACTACGGTACACATTTATGTAGTAACGTCACTTTTCTGATGATGTGGCAAATTTACGTTACATCTTCCTAGTTTGTTCTTCAAGTAGTCATATCTTTCCTGGCTGAATTTGCTTTGGGGACATCACCACACGTTTAGTAACATAGTTCCAGAGTTTCTTCCAGACACCTCTTCGGTGCTTACCCCCCCCCCCCTCCCCCCCCCCCCGATCGAAATAAAATTTATATAATTTATATAGAAAATATATACTTTTAACAGTGTCCGCCCCCCCCCCCCCCAAGAAAGTCTACCGCTGCCCCGAAAATTTCAAGTGCCCCCCCCCCCCCCCCGGAGAAAAAAGTCTGGAAGAAACACTTCATAGTTCACATTTTGCTAATCATTTTTGGCTCACTAAATATAAATTAGTCAGTAGATAGTGTTGTTAATTAGGTGCTGCTTACTCTACCTGTCAATCAGCTAGTAGATAGTATTGTGGATCTGGGTTTCCTTACTTTAACTATCGATTAGCTAATAAATGGTGGTGTGGATTTTGTTCTACTTACTTTAACTATCAGTTAGCCAGTAGATAGTCTTTTGGATCTGGGTTTACTTTTCTACCTATAAATTGGCTAATATAGGTGTGGATTTATAGAATTATGGAGAAAAGCAAGGCATGCGCCTATGACAGTGCAAATAAGAAGGAGGAAGTGGGGGGGGGGGCACACGCTGCGAAATGATCACCAAAATCTAACACACCAAGCGCTTGAATGAAATCCCCAGGGAAAAAAAGAGAGGGCCCAAGACAGACCTAGAGGCGGAGTCTTCTTGAAGAACTAAAGCCAACAGGGATGTCTTGGGAGCAGTGGCGTAGCTAGGTCGGGTGTCACCCGGTGCGGCACTTAATGGTGTCACCCCCCGGAGGCGTAGCGACCCTTCCCGGGAACAAACATTCTAATATTTGATTTGCACCCCCCATCTCAAACTTTCCATTTGCACCCTCCCTCAAGTTTTTCTCTCTATATTTTGCTTTTTTTTTGCCTTGGTGTCACCCCCCTAAATGGTGTCGACCGTTGCGGTCCGCATCCCCCAGCCCCCCCCCCCCTGCCCTTGCTACGCCTCTGCTTGGGAGGCGGCTTAATTATCAGCTGGTATCTGACGAAATGGAAGGAAATGATGGAGGCCTATTTTCCATAAGGAGCAAAGAGGACTAAATTGGTTCCACTTACTTTAACTATGAATTAGCTAGTAGATACTGTTAAAGATCTGGTGCTACTTACCATGATTCCCACAGGTGTTGCGACTAAAACCTGTCTCACTAATAGCGCAAGTTGAATGGGCATTGGCACCATGAAAAAGCAGCTTCTCGTTTTCGTGGAACAGATTTTTTCTGTCCATCATCATCTTTTGGCTTGAGTAAAGCTCACAGACCTTTTTGTTTTCAATACGTTCAATCTAGGTAAGCAGAAAGTGAAACTAGGATTGGATTGAAGTGGGTTAGATTGTGGTCATGGCGAAAGTTTGGTTACGCTGCTGACCAAAGTCAAGGTCAAAGTGGAGGTGTAAGGTCTTTTTGTCACTTAAAGCTAGATTACGTTACTTTGTTATATCACTTTTCCTTAAATTTAGTTACGTGTTACAATATGTGCATCGAGCTGCGTGAATTTACACCAAGTTATGTTGTATTGTGTTGTGAAAAGATAGTATGTTTTGTTACTGAATACCAAATTAATGCCTTTTTTAAAATTTGTAAATACATTACTTGGTAGGGTTTGAGTGAACTTACTTGTATAACATCGCCTTTAGCCCCGTTGTCTTTATAATATTTCTCTACACACATGAACTCGAACGATGTCGGCAGTAGCTTCACATTGTCTCGAACTTTGCTAGATTCCCATTTCTCTCTAATACTTTTACCAACTGAAACAAATATAGATCAACGTCGTTTATCTCATTTGCTATCTCTCTTCCTATCATATATATATATATATATATATATATATATATATATATATATATATATATATATATATATATATATATATATAAATGTGTATATATAAATATGTATATATAAATATATATATATATATATATATATATATATATATATATATATATATATATATATATATATATATATATATATATATATATATATATATATATATATATACATATATATATATATATATATATATATATATATTATTTATATGTGTACATATTTATACATAAAATATTTTAAATGAGCAAATCCATCTATCTCTCTCTATATATTTTCATATGCATATATCAATAATAGTTACATTTACCAGTTTATTATATCAGATAACTATTAAGAGTGCTCTTTTGTATGTATTATTCACAAGATAATTTTAAAAAAAATGTATAAAAACGTGTCGAACGCTTATTTAAAAATGGTTTGAAGCTTTCGTATTTTATTACAGATCTTTGTTATCCATTTATTATTGTAATGTATTTTTTTAACAAAGAGTTATTTGATTTCGTGAATAGGTAACCGTTATACTAGCGCAATTAATTGTATTAACCCATGCATTTTTTCCAGTCCTCTATTTCTATTTGTTGAATCTCCTTCTGTACAACAGTGACGTCACCAAAGCCAGATACTTTAAGCGTGTTCTTTTCAATGTTGACATCCAACATGTTTCTGAAACCTTTTTCTTTTAATCTGTAAGACTGTTGTGTAAATAAGCTTGTTATCAATTACATTCGACTAAGATAGAATTATTAGCCAACATAATGTTAAATTAATATTTTAAAAATATATTCGAAAGTAGATATTAATTTGTTTTCGTAAAATAATGCACATAGAAAACATTTAGGAATGTAAGCAATATTTAGGATTTTAAATTTTCTAAATGCTTCTAGTAAACTCGTAGGTCAAAGAAAAAGCTGAACTTTATTTCATCCAGTGTTTCTTCCAGACTTTTTTCTCCGCGGTGGGTGGGGGGGGGGGGGAGACTTGATATTCCGGCGGTCGGACTTAATTTTCCGGATAGAGGCTGGGGGAGGCGGACACTAGTAAAAATATATACATTTTCTATATAAATTCTATTTTATTCGGGAGGGCAGGGGGGGGGGGGTAGACATTCTTCGCTCCTCATTCCCCCCCCCCCTCCCCCCGAAGAAATGCCTGGAAGAAACTCTGATTTCAACTGCCTTATTACAAGTATATCCTGATATAATGTCCATAGCAATGTGTGTTAAAAAGACTTACGTTGGCGTCATTGAACGAGCTCACGAACTGAGAAAACAATATGGACTCCTTGTAATGTGTCTTCAGAGAATCTTTGAGCTGTGTCTCCGCCTCCGATCTTCCCGCAGTATCGGTGTAATACACAGAAACGTTAGCACACTTGGGAGGGACAACACGAGAGCTCAGGTCTTGGTTAAAATAAAAAAAAAAGATCACATCTGTATAAGTATAAGCTTTTAAATACACTGAAAGTAAGAAAAAAAAATGCTTTCTAGTCAAAACATTGTCGCTCAAATGTGTAAGAGATTTAATCAGCAACCATTGTTTTTACTAACAAAAAAGCCAGTTTGATTTCTTTTATTTTCAGTCTACTTAAAAGTTTGGTATTATAGGTTTTTTTTATATTTTCAGCTTTCCTTTTTTTTGTATTTATGAAGTTAAACATTTAAATTAAGTCGGTATTTATGTTTTTAAAACAAAAACTCTCTATCTTTTGCATTCTGATAGCTCTGATTAATGCCCACACCCCCCATCCCCCTGCACCCATATGACTAAAATTTTCTTTTTAGAACTCGATCAGTTGGCTGTGATTTGAGATTAAAAGACAGCTGCCTGATACAAGAAGGGTCTGGCATCCTTTCTCTACATAACTGTTGGGTCCAAGGGACAGGGCATTAGCTATACAAATTGGCAATTTCTGAGTTGCCTCAGCTGCCCCCCCCCCCAGATTTTTTGGGGCTCCACTCCTGTCTTGATATGAAAGATGTATCTCCTTACAGGGTTGCTGTTCCCACCTCGCGAACCTCATCTGCCACCGTTTCGGTTAATTTTCGGTCTAGTAGCATGAGCTTTACATGCCCAACTAAGCTGACTGTGAACAACTGAGATAAGAATATAGAGCTACAGACCATTAAACATGCACCGAGCAGCACTGTACACCTGTGGACATTCAACAACCAGACGGACTTTGGTCAGTGATTTGACATCTGAAGAAAATGTCTTTAAAGCAGAATGCAAGTCCTTGACTCGCTGTAGCAGTTCCTGGTAGGTGCAGCCTAGCAGAGAAATGAATATCTATAACCAACGAATATTTTACTCAATCAAATGAACATTTTATGTGTTATTGCAGGGGTCTCCAAACTTTTTAGTCCAAGGGCCACATTAACTATCAAATTTCAGTTCGGGGGCCAGTTTCTTCCAGGAATGTCTTTGATTTTTCTGGGCAAAGTTCCTCAGCAATCACCAACAAACGTTTTTTCCGTGGAAAAAAAAGATCTCCGCGGGCCGGATGAGAGGACCTCGCGGGCCGCATTCGGCCCGCGGGCCGTAGTTTGGAGACCCCCTGGTCTAGTGTGTCGTATTTTGATTTATTTATATTTTTATCTCTCATTCGATCACTAGATTTGTATTTTTGTTCAAACAAACTAGTCTAGCTGGATGTAACTTACCCGACTCTATTAGAGACAAGGACATCGAATTGAATCCTGCTCTCTCAGCGTGTTTTAAAACCTCATAGACCCCAAGTTGCCAAGCGTCCTTATACACATTGGAGTTAAGAATATACAATTCTTTACATTTTAGTTTCCATTTTGGGTCTTTGATCTGAACAAAGCCAGTTTGATTTTGATCGCTATCTGTAATGAAATTAATAAAAATATAGATTTATGAACGTTTTTTAAAGCAATATTTTTAGGAAAAGTCGCCTACATCTTAGACATACACTCATTTTCATTACGTTATACCCAACTTATCGTCAAAGAGTTTTTAGACAAAATTTAGAGTAACTTTAAAAAACAACAAATGTTTAAAAACACAAATTCTTGAAGACTTACATGTTGCTTGTAACTTTTTTACGAATTCCTTTGAACATTTCCCCCACACACTCCTCTGTCCTGAGAAAGAAAAAAAAATATTTTGGCTCGTTCTTTAAACATGTAAAGACTGTTCACTCACATTGGCACGATGCCCATAAAATCAATCAAGGGAACTCTACGATTAAATCGACGACATCAAAAAAGTTAGGCTAGAAATTATTTTAATTTAATTTAGCTTAATGCTTTGCAATATTTCTAATAAATTACTAACAAGCTATTTTCTCTAAAATGGTGAAACATTAAAATATTTAAAAGATATCTCACTATGTTTTATGTAGCTAGTAGTGTTTTTGGTGTCGAGTAGGATACACAAGAATGGGCAAAAAAAACCCAATAAAAATGTCAAACGTTAGTGTTATAAAACAGAATCTCAATTAATTAAATCAAAATAATCGTTAAATAATGAAATGGCACTTATTAAAAATGTATAGGTAGTAAGGTGTAGACATGTACATTAAACAGATTTACCTGTCTTTTGAGATGCAATGTCCTCTCCTTCACCTACACTCACCATAATGACGTCAGATTGTTCTTGACTTAAAGGTAACTTTTTCAATATCACCGTGAGTTGATTATAGTTGAATCGCGTCACGTCTGAATTCAAGCAGAAAAAATAAAGTGAAACTTGAATCACTAAAAAATAACTAGTTATTAATATATAAATATATAAATAATTACTTATTATATATATACATACATATATATATATATATATATATATATATATATATATATATATATATATATATATATATATATATATATATATATATATATATATATGTGTGTGTGTGTGTGTGTGTATCTACGTATACCTAAAATTTAATTGAATGAAACAAATAAGTATTAAGTATTCTAAGCTATGCCCTACCAGATGTTATTGTGTTTTCATCTTCTAACAATCCTTTGGCGTAACACTGTAAAGACGTATACATTAGAAATAAGCTATTTATAATTCTTACAGGACAAAGCTCATTTTCTCTATAATTTACGGTTAGCAAGAGTGTGTTATAATGTTTTTCATGCTGTCCTTTATTTATAATAATAATATGAACTTAAATGAACAAATTACATCAAGCATAACATCAATTTCAACACCTCCACAAATTATTTGTTTCTTTTTCTTGCAATGTTTTCCATTGAATCCATTAAGAATACTAACATCTGAATGAGAACGCAAAACCTTTTCTCAATAAACGTAACCAAATTAAAAATACAAATTCAAAAATAATCAGAAACAAAACATTCTTCAATGTGACCTGTTGAGCAATGACGTCGTCAGTGTGAAGAATGACGTCAAAGTTCAGCAGACAGTTTGGGTTGGTCTGACTGAAAAGTTTGATTGCCTCAGTGATGATATTCTTTGATTGAGCTGAGAAAATAGGTATTCCTTGCTTGAGAAATTCAGTCTAATAATATTCTAATCGTATAAATTAGGTGACTTAAGGGCTGAAAGTACTATTAAAATTTGTTCTTTCAAGGACATTATTTCCTTCAGTTTAATAGCAGCCAACAGATTAGAATCAATAGGCCACAACCACATCACATCACTACCATGATAAAATAACCACCACACCACCAACATCACATCACTACCATGATAAAATAACCACCACACCACCAAGTTCACATCACTACCATGATAAAATAACCACCACACCACCAACATCACATCACTACCATGATAAAATAACCACCACACCACCAACATCACATCACTACCATGATAACATAACAGCCACATAACAACCATTAAAATACAACCACCAAACAACAGCCAGCACACCACAACCACAAAAGTGCGACAACTACACAGATAAATCTATTATTCTACAACAACAGTCTCACTACCATCACACTACAACCTTAATAATTCAACCTGATAAACAAACTATAAAAAATAATGCCCGCACTTAGGCATACTAAGCTTCTACCAAATCTTTTCCAATGACACATTACAGAAAACAAACTTCTACTTACGAACAGGACATTCAACAAAACAAACTCCTACTTACCAACAGGACATTTAACAAATTAAACTCCTACTTACCAACAAGACATTCAACAAAACATACTTCTACTTACCAACAAGATATTCAACAAAACATACTTCTACTTACCAACAGGACATTTAACAAAACATACTTCTACTTACCAACAGGAAATTCAACAAAACATACTTCTACTTACCAACAGGACATTTAACAAATTAAACTCCTACATACCAACAGGAAATTCAACAAAACATACTTCTACTTACCACCAACATGACATTCAACAAAACATGCTTCTTCTTACTAACAGGACATTCAACAAAACATACTTCTACTTACCAACAGGACATTTAACAAATTAAACTCCTACATACCAATAAGACATTCAACAAAACATACTTCTACTTACCAACAAGATATTTAACAAAACATTTTTCTACTTACCAACATGACATTCTACAAAACATTTTTCTACCTACCAACAGGACATTCAACAAAACATTTTTCTACTTACCAACATGACATTCTACAAAACAATTTTCTACTTATCAACATGACATTCTACAAAACATTTTTCTACTTACCAACATGACATTCTACAAAACATTTTTCTACTTACCAACATGACATTCTACAAAACATTTTTCTACCTACCAACAGGAAACTCTAACCCCCCAGTGCCAATAGCAGGCAAAGACACGGATGCCAATCCGGCCTTTTCCATATCCTTGAAGACTTCGACCAGCAACTCTTTCACCTAAGATAAAAGGGATTTGTTTACAACCCAGAAAAGAACTTTCCTAAATGTTATCTGTTTTAATGTTTATACATATTATACTGAAGCCCCTTGAGAGAAATTTAGAGAAACGAGCCGACCCGCTGCGTATCATACGCCGCTATTTAGTTGTTTTTTTTCTACTTTTCAGTAATTTATAATTTGTGAATTCGACAGTACCAATGCTGCCATTGAAAATATTTGCTTAAAAACACTACCCCCCCCCCCCCCCCCACGTGAAAGCAGCCTCCTCTTAGTTACCTCCTCTAAGTTTAAAATCGTTTCAAACTAAATTATCTGCCCCTAATAGCCGTCACCAAACCCGTCTCTGTGATTGTAAAATGTAAACAGAGTGAACACCGCTCACCAGATCATGTGGGGGTGGGGTGGGGGTGGTAGTGATAGTGATAGAGAGAGGAAGAGAGGGGACTGCAAAGGCGCGCTTGCAGCTTGTTTTCTAACTGATCCCAGAAGAGAATTATATATATAGATAATTGTTCCTTGTGTAGTATTAAAACATATTTCCCCGGATTGTTACCTCCTTAAATTATGCACATAGAATAAAAATATATTTCAGCATCATAAATTATCTCAGCTATAGCTTAAATAGTTGACAAGACACATCATCTCAGAAAAAATTTCCAAAAAAAAAACTGCTCTAGGATAATGTATCTTAAGACAGAAATATCCCAGATAAAACTGCTCTAGGATAATGCAACTTAAGACAGAAATAGCCCATATAAAACTGCTCTAGAATAATGTATCTTAAGACAGAAATATCCCAGATAAAACTGTTCTAGGATAATGTATCTTAATACTAAAATATCCCAGATAAAATAGCTTTGGAACAAAGAAGAACGTGTATACATTCTATCGCATTTGTATGTATGATAACACTGTGCAGACCTTTAATTTCGCCTTTCTTAAAATTTGATGATATAATCTAAACGAAATTAACCCACCCCCACCCACCCTCAAGTAAACTGACCTTCCTGGTGTTGACTACCTCCCACACTGGTAAAGCAATGAAGTAGATCCGACCACAGCCTAACCTTCCACTGATAGATGTGGCGAATGCATAGTGTTTTATCCCCTGTGGGTACCTGAAAGCAACGTGTCAACAAGAACCACTTGTGAAGGTACGTAGCAGCAATAGATGTATTTTATAATTCTACATGGTGGAACGCAATAGCAGATACATTTTTACAGAGGCGTAGCGAGGGGGGGCGGGGTGTGCGGACCGCACCTGGTGACACCATTTAGGGGGGGGGTGACACCAAAGCAAAAAATAGCAAAATATATAGAGAAGAATGATAATTCCACTTAAAGAAATGATTAATTCGAGTGTTAAATAGTGTTTTAAGAGGTGCAAATCGATCGAAAGTTTGAAGAGGGTGGGGGGTGCAAATCGAAAATTGAAAGTTTGTCTCCGGGAAGGGTCGCTACGCCTCTGGGGGTGACACCATTAAGTGCCGCACCGGATGACACCCGACCTCGCTGCGCCACTGCATTTTTATGATGTTTAGTAGTGAGCCGATTAAAATCAAGTTCTAGTATGAAGTGCTAGCTAGGTTTGATTTACACAACTAGTTTACAGGAACGATGTGATCAAGATTTAGAGCATATTTATATTGCCCAAATAGTAATAAAACAGATAGTGTTAGTTACCTCACAAGTTAAAGACAGTTACAAATACTATGTATTAACCTCACTGCAGCTACCATTTGTATTTATTAACCAGATTAAAGTGCCTCGCCGCCCTATATCCAAACCTGTTAACGCGATGTAGAGCGGCTTACAAAATGGGTGCATGAATTGCTCGGTTAACCTTCAAGTTGTGGTCTACGTCTCTCATGAGTATTGCTCGCCACGTTTTATGGGTTTTAGAAAGTGACTTCACTATTATTTTCTTAGGGGATGTCGTGGCCGGACTATATATATATATATATATATATATATATATATATATATATATATATATATATATATATATATATATATATATATATATATATATATATATATATATATATATATCTGTTAATCCGCAAGTCTCAGTTCAGTTCTCGGACTCGAGTCTGTAGAATGTTCATGAGTTCTCCCAACCTTGGTGGGTACTTAACTCACGTTAGGGAAACTAAGGCGGCTGGACATAGTGCTGAGCACGGGATTACTTACTATGTCGAGGTCAATGAAACAGATAAACTCTACTTCATCTGCCCCGTGTGTGATTACTTTTTTTTTTACTGTTGATAAGTTGTTTATTGTTTACTTACTGCTAACTTTATAAAAACTAGTGGGCTGTCTTATTTTTATTTCTGAATTGGAACAGTATACATTCTACATATAGTATAAGTAAGACACACCTAAATTAAACGTCAGTCAGATGTAACGTAAACCTTTCACTAACCTCTGTCTCAGCATGTCTTGGATCTCCTGACCTGCAGAGCTTAGCACCGCTCTGGAAAGATTTCCGATTGTCAAGTCTAGAGACGTGTGAGCGGTGACAAGAAGCGCGTCAGACTAGGAGGATAAAAATATGTTTGATTTCTTTCTTTTAAAAAAAAATCCTTGAAGAAGCTTACATATACTAAACACACGCATTCACACGCAAGCACACACTAATTCAAACAAACAAGCACACACACACATACGCATACACACACACGCGCACATCAACACACACACACACGCACGCACACAAATACAAATCTCTAAATAATGTGTCTTAATTTATTGTTATTCAACTATACCACATACAAATAGGATGGATATTGAATCTCATATATTTAAAATTAAATATATATATATATATATATATATAAATATATATATATATATATATATATATATATATATATATATATTTTTTTTTTTATATATATATATATATATATATATATATATATATATATATATATATATATATATATATATATATATACTCTCTTATATGTAGATCTGCGTGTCTTAATTCTAAAACGTCTTTGTCAACGTGTGGTCAAAGTCTGTAGCCACACGGGTCAATACTGTAATTAGACTTACATTTTGATTACTGACGTCACCAATGAGAACATTCACCATTAAGTTCCCTATTATGTCCTTTGCGAGTGTTTTTGTCATCAATGACATAATGCCTGTTCTATCGGCTAAGAAGATAACACAAATCACTGCTTATTTTAATGGGTTTTTTTTTTTGAGAAAAGATGAAAGGACATAAAATAACACAGCATTAACAAAAACAGGAAAGAGCAATTTCTTTCTATTGTGTGCCATTCATCGCAGAGGCTTAGCGAGTGATGGGCGGGTGGGACATATGTCCCTGGGCGCCGACCTTAGGGGGCGCCAAAATTGGTTGGAAAAAAATTTGAAAGTTTTAGGGTGGGGGGGGGTGCAAATCTAAAGTTTGAAGGGGGGGGGGTGTGCAAATCGAAAGTTTGTCCCCGGGCGCTTCAGGAATAATATGATTATCTCCACTCATCAAAAGTTTCCAGACTAATGAATAAAATTATACAGATTCATTGCAGAAACACAGAAACACAGATGTTATTAAAAATAATTTACTTACATTTAAAATCTGAAAAGGCCTCATGAAATGCCTGAATAAAAATTAACAAAAATATTGAATTTGATTTCTACTCCAAAATAAAAAAAAATATGTGTTATATCTAAGACAAATCTATACAGTGAGACAAATATACTATTATATCCTCATTTTATTTTAATATTTTACTGAGCAAAATAATTTATATATATACATCTAATTATTAATATGTCTACGTATATGTGAATATGATTTATCATAAACAGGCGCTTATTCAGATGATTGTGATTATGTATGTGTATTTATTATTATTGTTATTTATGTGTATCCACATCAATTTTAAAGGTTTAACTGGACTGTACTTACAGCATAGATCTCTACTTGTGTGTTATAAACGACTAAATTAATCTTCCTGACGCTGGACATTTTGTATTCTTCTGTGTATAGTTGGACAGCTTTGAGAATACTTGCACACACTTTTCCTATTAGAATAAAGGGAGATAATTGTAACCAAAAGTAATGTCCTTAGCTTTTAACTTAGCTTCCTCCTTCAGTGTTCTTAAATTTTAGTGTTGGGGGAGATTCCCGGAAAAGGTTTCCTACAACACAATTAAGTACACGTGTCAACTTGTTATGCGCCATATAGGCCGTTGACTCCATTTTAAGCCTGCCTTTCTTTTTTAATTTGCTTCCATAACCTTTGTCCAACCAAGAACAAACTACAAGGCAGCAGTTGTTTGTGTTTACAGTTGTCTCTTCTAAAGAAGTTGCTGTCTACAGCTGTCGAGCCTCATCTGCCTGAGGTTACGAACTCGAGACTTTACGGTTTTACAACCATGATCTTTACCGACTCGACCACGCCGACCCATGTATGGCAGCAGCGAATGCTGGAATGTAACAACCGCAACCAGCGGATAACTGGACAATTTTCAAACTAATCCCTTGCGAATAATAAAAGGCGTCCATTGGCCTAACACCATCTTCAATGATAGACAACTAGAAGAGATGGGAATGGAAGCAGTTTCCGAAATTATCGAAAACAAAGATGGCAATAGATTGGACATGTCCTAAGAATAAATTCAGCACGCAAGCTGTCTAATAACCCTTGGAAATTAAGATTTTTAAAAATTTCAAATAACAAAGTGCTTAACTTATATCTAAATGCAATTTTTGTTTACACTGCATACACGATTGTTTTACATCTTAAAAAAAAAACAAAGTGTTTAGGTTATATGTAAATGCAATTTTTGTTTATACTGTATACATATTTTAATTATGTTCAAAGTTCTGGACTTCTTACTCGGGTTAAAGTTCAGTGCCCGAGTGCCTAAAGCTGGAATGGAAATAGACTGGAGTTGAAGATTCCCCGCCTCTTCAAGTAGATTGAAAACCAGTTGTGTGATCTGTAATACAGTTATAAATACTTTATTATTAATACCTTTACTGTCTTTGTTATAAAGATGATACTTATAATAATGTAAAGCGAATGATCATTGTCTTTGTTATAATACTGACATTACAATAAGGTAGAGGTTACAACAGTTAGTTTTGCGCCCCACATATTTATATATTTATTTACGTTAGCGACCCCCCCCCCCCCCACCACCACCAGTCACTGCTAATAGTTTTTTTGACGTATCACACAAGTACTGTAGAAAATCGTTCGTAGAGTCAAGTAACTTTCTATTTTCTTAATGTCTACTTTAAGGCAGCTCAAAATAAGCTTTTTATTTAGTTTTTTTTGTACCTGCGCCAACTAGTCATGACTATGTTTGGACTAAGGTTTTATTATAAACAAGGATAAGACAGTGCGCGTCATTGGGAACTGAGTAAATATAAAGCAAGTATCAATGCTCGTACCTTGTCTTCTGCTGTCTTGAAGTACGAGTAAGGTAGACACACGTGAAAGAGATATTTGTGAGGTAATTTTCCCGCTCCGCTGACTGCAAAATCCCAATCTTTCATGCCGTTTGGATATCTGTCGTTTATATTGGGATTAGTTTATTCATGACATCATGAGTCAACAGAAATACTTTATTTAAACTGATATTTCACGGTCCTAGGACCTTTGACCACAGGTGCTTTGACCATAGGGGGTTTGACCATAGGGGGTTTGACCACAGCGGAGCTTTGACCATAGGGGGTTTGACCATAGGTGGTTTGACCACAGCGGGCCTTTGACCATAGCGGTGCTTTGACCATAGGGGGTTTGATCATAGGGGGTTTGACCATAGGGGGTTTGACCACAGGTGTTTTCTCAGCAGAGGGTCTTTGATCATAGGTGGTCTATCAACTGGTGTTTGATCACAAGCGCTGTGTCCGGCTTTGACTACAGGTGTTTTGTCCACATAGGGTCTTTGATCTCAGGTGGTTTATCCAATGCTGTCCATATATGGTAAGGATTTATTTTAAAAGTTGCTAAATTATATTTTAAATTTCGACATGATGTAATAATATGGTCAAACAGACGTACTGACATATTTGCGTGCTATAGCACATCTGTCATTTAGTTAACCATTTTTCCCACGTTTTCATTAACTTGCTTTCTCTGTCTTTCCAATCAAATCTTGCGATCGAAATTTCTGGCACTTCCCAGTTAGCTAGCGCTGAAATTTTCAGGGAAGCTTTCTTTTGGATGACCATAGAATATTCAATTGTTATTATTACTAAATTGATCAATGGAAACATTTTATTGAGCATTTTAGACCGCTATATAATCTATATATATAATTCTCCTCTGCGAGCCATTAGAAAAAAAACGAGCGACGCGTAGCTCGCCTCTCTCTTGCCGCGCGCAGTGAAGCGAACGATCCCACGTCGCGACAGGCTTAGGGGCAGATAATTTAGTTTGAACCGACTTTAAACTTACAGGAGGTAACTATTACCACTGGTGGCCAGTTTGGGGGAGACGATATGGTCGAGTGGTTGGGCACACGATTGCTATCCCACTCGACACGGGTTCAAATCTATGTGTTCTAGTCAGTAACCAGCCCTCGTCCTAACCGCTATCAACTAACCTCTGACAATCATTCACTTGCGATTGAGTCCGAAGAAGAAAGGGTCTCTCGTTTTTACGAGTTGTCTTTTTACGAGTTGTCTTCGTTTACCCAAAAAAAAGTGAAAAGATAAAATCGATAGCAAGATTTCAATGCAAACAAACAGACAAAGACTAAAAAGTAGAAAATAATAATCATTAAAAAAGTTTAAAAAAACCCACGTTTTCTGATTGAACTAAAAAGTAGAAAATAAATACTATACATCACAATAATGCAAGCGATCACTCTACTATAAGCGATGAAAAACGTGGGGCGCCGTGATTTTCTTACAGTTTCTAATACTGTTGACTCTCTACAAGCTCCCTAATAAAAGTCAATAGTATTATTAAATCAATAGTAATATAACTTTTACTTCGGCGCCCCACGTTTTTCATCGCTTATAGTAGAGTGATCGCTTGCATTATTGTGATGTATAGTATTTATTTTCTACTTTTTAGTTCAATCAGAAAACGTGGGTTTTTTAAAACTTTTTTAATGATTATTATTTTAAGTATTACTTCTTTGACTATATTGTTGGCAAGTTTTGTATCATTTTTTATCCTTTATATATGCTATGTATTTTCAAGTACTTCTACATTATTTATTTGTGAAACTTGTTATATGTCGCATTATTTGTGCTTCATTTATATTTAAAATAAATCTATGAGGTCTAGCACCAGCCTTTATGTGGAGACTAAAATTTAGTTCTTGGCTTTTTTAAAATACATGTCAATTTCTATTAACGTACTCACAGAAAACATGTATAAAATCGTGTTAATTGTATCACACCTATGATCAAAGCCGGACACAGCGCTTGTGATCAAACACCCGTTGACAAACCACCTGTGATCAAAGACCCTCTGCTGAGAAAACACCTGTGGTCAAACTCCCTATGGTCAAATCCCCTATGATCAAACCCCCTATGGTCAAAGCACCGCAATGGTCAAAGGCCCGCTGTGGTCAAACTCCTTATGGTCAAAGCCCCTATGGTCAAAGCTCCGCTGTGGTCAAACCCCCTATGGTCAAACCCCCTATGGTCAAAGCACCTGTGGTCAAAGATCCGCGCACCTATTTCACAATAATTGGTGTTTATAAAATTCTAAATTTGTTTCTTTTCTTTCTTTTTTTTCCAAGTCTAAAGGCATGTATGGGTTGAAGTATACATTAAGAAGTTTGGAAGCAATTGAGTTGAAAGATTTAATAAAACCATATGATCAAGACAATTAAATTACCCACACTAAAAAGTCAGCTTTTACCCACACAACCAAGACAGCTATTTACCCACACCAGACAGGAGCTGACAAATCACACGACCCACTTCCTCAACACCCTACAACCTACTTTTGCTTGAGCTGCTCCTCTATATCACCCTACGACCTACTTTTGCTTGAGCTGCTCCTCTATATCACCCTACGACCTACTTTTGCTTGAGCTGCTCCTCTATATCACCCTACGACCTACTTTTGCTTGAGCTGCTCCTCTATATCACCATACGACCTACTTTAGCTTGAGCTGACCTACTTTAGCTTGAGCTGCTCCTCTATATCACCCTACGACCTACTTTTGCTTGAGCTGCTCCTCTATATCACCCTACGACATACTTTTGCTTGAGCTGCTCCTCTATATCACCCTACGACCTACTTTTGCTTGAGCTGCTACTCTATATCACCATACAACCTACTTTAGCTTGAGCTGCTCCTCTATATCACCCTACGTCCTACTTTTGCTTGCACTGTTCCTCTATATCACCCTACGACCTACGTTTGCTTGAGCTGCTCATCTATATCACCCTACGACCTACTTTTGCTTGAGCTGCTCCTCTATATCACCCTACGACCTACTTTTGCTTGAGCTGCTCATCTATATCACCCTACGACCTACTTTTGCTTGAGCTGCTCATCTATATCACCATACGACCTACTTTTGCTTGAGCTGCTCATCTATATCACCATACGACTTACTTTTGCTTGAGCTGCTCCTCTATATGAGCCCCACCACGGGAAACCACCTCCCTCATGACCATCCCTCTAGGTTCACCAAATTTGGACTGAAATGAGGTCACCATAGCATCCGACTGTAACAGAGCACATTATTACGTTTTATTAGAAATTCTAGAATAATTATCAGCTTGCTTCAAAATAATTACGTTTAAAAATATAATTAAAGTTTATAAAAAATCTCATTCACAATCATACATACACACGTACACACACACACACACATATATATATATATATATGGAAACATGAGTCAATGAGTCCACCCAGCTCAGATGGAAAATAAAGGAGGCTGGGTATAATGTGGACCAAAGTATCCCTTCATATGTCGAGTTCAAAAACATACTTCATTTTCCATACATTTTCATAAAAGTATGTGTAACTTTGTCTTGTTTAGAAATAGGTTCTCCTAAACACTATTATTGTTTGTTGTTTGTTGTTTTCAATGAAAATATTTGTATTTTTAAAACTGCGTTTGATTTTGGTGCTTACATCAACCAGAACTATGTCTCCAATGATAAGATTTATTTCCGTAGAAAATACGGTTATTTCTTTAAAAGACAGGGGTGTGTCTCCGTCGTCGTTTATTGCATTGGTGGAGATGTTTAATTTCTCGAGTGGGATGTGTTCAATTTCTGTTCGTTTCAATCCACGGCCAGAGGATAGAGAAGGTTGCGCTTCAATAATGGTAAGAGAGAGAAAAAAAAAAGATTACAGTTACTATAGGTGATTTGCATAATTACAGTTGATTAATAATTTTTTTTTTGTTTTAGTTATTTACAAAACACAATTATCGATGTGCTAAAAGAAGCATTTGTAACAAGAAATGTGTTTTGACGGAAACAAGTAATGTATTTTACATGGCGCTTGCTAAGAATTTTAAATGGGGGTTTATATTTTTGTGACATATTATTCTCCCCACCCCATTTACATCTTGCCAAACGATTAACCCAGGACATAAACATGGTAAATTTAGTATCTTTAGCCTACCTAAACTAAAGAAATATATATAATTACAGACGTTTTAGGATTTTAACGGGTGTAAAGGATTTTTAATTTTTTTTTCCGATTTCGAGAACTAATTATCCTAATCAGAGTTTCTTCCAGGAATCTTTTCGGGGCCCCTCGAAGAAAGTCTACCACCGAACGAAATGGAATTAAAATAGAAAATATATACTTTTAACAGTGTCCCCCCCCCCCTTCGGAAATTTTAATCCGCTCCCCCCAAAAAAAATTCAATTGCACGCCCCCCCCCCCCCCCCCGGAGGAAAAAGGTCTGGAAGAAACACTGAACCTAACCTCTATGACTATGCTGCTTCTCACAGAACTAGATTGTTCTTAGAGGGTGGGGGAGGGGGGAGTACCCTGATGTAGACGATACCGAAATGCATGACAAGACAACTTAAATTCAAATCGGTTGATGAGAAAAAGTGCGAGTACTCAACGTTGTTGCACCTTTCAGGAAAAGATTGTTGGCAACACCGCTAGCTTGAGTGAAGTCACCACAGCAGACGTAGAGGTTCAAAGGCTTTTTTAGAAACTCAGATTGACTGCCGATGATTTGCATATTGATCATCACCAACTGTACAACTGTAACAGACCCTCATCTGAAAACATCGAAGATTTCAACGCTAAACCTCATGTACAATTTATTTACAAGCTTTAGACCTACAACATTTTTTACATAATGTATAGAGCAATGAATTAGCAACAACTTTTGAAATAAATTAAAAGTGAATGATCATTCGCTGTACTGATCTAATATATTTTAAATTTACGTTTTACTTTTAACAACGTAATCAATGTAGGGCCTACAATTATGTAAAAAAAAAAAGTTTTACATAATCTACGTAGCAATGACTTTTCCACAGCATATTTAGTTTTAAATGAATAATTTTTACGTCATGATGTCACCCACACCCTCTAGTAATAATAGTCAATTAGTGCTTAACTTTAATTAATCAGTAATGGTACTCGCTACAAGCATTTTTCTTCTGCACACTTTGCAATTTTTTGCCTTGGTGTCACCCCTCTAAATGTAGTCACCTAGTGCGGCCCTCACCCCCCGTCCCGCCCTCGCTACGCCTCTGCGTAATACTTAATTGTGTTTGTGGAAATCATCTTCAATATTTAAAATTCAGAAAGAAAAGAACATGGTATTTTAATAACATACCAGTACAGCTTGTTGAAAGAGCTATTGAATGTTCAGAACATTTTTCAGCATATTGTAAGGCAGGTGTCATTTCATTGAGAAGTTTTTTCCTAGCGCCACTGTGAATGATGTGAATGATTGGGATGTCTTTCTTATTTCCTGCGCCTGTTAATATCAGCCTGCAGTTTGTGATGTCAGTCGTCCTTAGTTTCTTCCAGCAATCGTCATCAAAACCTAAAAAAATAATAATTTATTAGTTTTAATTTCAACACGATAAGTAATCGAATATAGAGGTAATAAACCATTGTAGAGCGTTCGAATGCTAACATCAAAGTCTCGATTCCGTTTCTTTGGCTAGAGTCATTGCTTGTTCCTGAGTCCACCCAACTCTGAAGGGTACTTTACTTACGTTAGGGAAAGTAAAGGCGGCTTGGAATAGTCCTGACCAAACCATAACTTCACAGGCCGAGGTCACGGAAAAAGTTGAACTCTACTTCACCTGCTCGTGGCCAGCCAAGTCCGAAAGGGAACATTTACTGAGGCAGTATATTGTCACATGTGGTAAAATATTACCCCTGAGTTGTACAGCAGATGGTTTAAATTGTCACATTTAAGGAATGTCGTGGTCTTTATTGTCACCTTTAAGAAATATTGTGGTCTGATATGTCACATTTAGATGATATTGCTTCTTGTAAAAATCGGAAAACTAACCAAAAGGTGGTGTGTCATCTTTGAATCTCTGCACGTGCATTACGTTGAGAAAACAATCGACTTGCATCCTAGAAGGTTCACACGTGACTATATAAACATGCCACGCACCCATGACACCAGAATAGCAACAAGCACTCGGGAGGGCGCTCTCTGGTTGGTGGCTACGTCTGCCACTTCGAAGCTCTAGCAGACAACCTTTCTGTCGTCCTACTTCCTCTAGAATTCTTTGGCCTTGTGCTGACTTAAGAAACTCCGAGCAGCACGAAAGGCCAAACGAGATCATGCCCACTTTGATCGAACGTCTGGAAATAGAATAGTTAATTAGTCTAATTAAAATAATACCGTTGATTGCCTGTTAATTTATTGTTAAAAATTATCATCATCTTATCCCATTCGTGCCGAAGACTTATGGGCAGATAAAGTAGAGTTCATCTGTTTGAATGACATCCTCATATAGAGGGTCAGTATGGTCAGCACTGCTACCTGACCACGTCGAGTGATGATGATTATGTGTTTGTGTAGGTAAATGGTATGTTAAGGCAATGTGTCTTTATGGATCATGGACATGGAGGGTTACCAAGTCAAATACAGACAAGCTGTGGTCGTTCACAAACAGATGTTTACGAATAATCCTTAAGATCAAATAGCCAGAAACGTCAAAGGAAGACTTTTGGCAAACCACAAATAAGCAGTTGTTTGACAGAGTCATAAAAGTAAAAGTCCGCAAATGGGGATAGATCGGGCATACCGTGAGAAGGAAATAGATTACATCACGAGTTATGCGTTAGACTGGAATCCCCAGGGAAATAAACCGGGAGTAATCTCCCCTAAACTTTCTCGGATATTCTAATACTAGGCATGCTGCCCAGCTTCGCTTAGGCTTTCGAAAACATTGAGAATTTGAATGCTTAATTAATTCGCCCGAGGGTCGGTCTACGATCTCAAGAGTTATGAAGAGGTTCCTCCGTGGACATTTTTTTTCGATTTATAGCTCATATAAGGCGCCGGTCAGTCGAGGTCAGTTTTGACCCCCTCATCGTAGACTTTTCGGCCAACCGGCCCTCGTGTTCTGTCGCTCCAAGGCAAAATCCTGCAAAATTTGAAGCGCCTGCGGCACCGGGAAGTGCCCTATCGGACACCCGACAACTTTGCTTTATATAATATAGAGATTAGCAAATTGCCTAGATAAACAAAGATTTCAATAAAGTAATTAAGGCCTGAAATACTTTAGTATAGAAATGTATTGTTTGAATAGATTCTAGATCTAGGTAGGGTCTACATCTGTGTAAGTCTAGTTTTTCCGTAGATCTAGATCGTCTAGATCTAGATCTAGAATCCTAATAGAATTTTTTTAAGTTTAGCCCGAGCAAAATAAAAAAAAAATAGATTATTCAAGTTGACTTGGTGCGTCTCGAACCCGCACCACCTGCGTGGGTTTAAGTACACTATCATCTCCGCTATATAGGCACCTTTTAAAACACGGAGAATAAAAGACGTAGGCCTATATTAAAATCTTAACTTACGCGAATATGCCTATTCTTTCAAATTAATTTTTTTAATCCCAAATTAGCCAGTTCCAAACAAAGATTTTGTATAAAATAATTATGTCTTGAAATAGTTTAGTCCTAATATAGAAATTTATTTTTGGAATAGATTCTAGAGAAGTTAGAGTCTAAATCTAGATCTTAGCGTCTACGTCTCGATCTAGTTATTGCGTAGATTTGTAGATTTAGATCTAGTCTAGATCTAGAATCTCTAGATCTAGAATCCAAATAAATAAAATAAATTTTATGAGTTTAGGCCGGAAAAAATTGTATTGTGTACATTTCATAGTGTACGTAGATCTAAATCAAATTTGAATGAAATAGTTCATTTCTTTTTATTCTAAACACGGCAGATGACGTCATTAGTTAATGTATAAACATTAGTGACGTCACAGTTTTATGCGTTCTTTTTCACATCTATAAATGCTTTTCCTGTTTCATAAATAAAATTGTTTTTCTACAGTTGAATACGCCTTTATTTTATATTTTTCTTCTTTAAATAAAATTGTGGTTATACATTTAAAACATCTAACATATTATTTTCAACAAAAGTCCGTAAAAAGTTCTCGATATATCGCTGCAGATTCTGACGTGATGTCCGGCGAAAATATTTTGCGGACAGACAGAGAGAGAGAGAGAGAGAGAGAAGTGCGAACGTGGCCTATTATAGATTTATTAGATTAGGATAAAACTACGAGGGATGGCAACTCAGGATATAGACAATATTTGTAGTGCATTTTTAATTACTTAAACTTTTTATAATAGAATGGAATCTCGTAAAAAAAAAAGAATAGCACATTAAGTGAACGCCTAATAAAATGTGCATAATAGTGCGGGATATTATTAGTACTTTATAAATTTTCGTGCGTTTTTTGAGAAATTGGAAATAGCGTACTTCCGGTCAACGGAAATTACTCAAAAGGTAGAGAATTAGATCCTTTACTTACATGTGAAATTTTATTTATCTATCTGAAATAGTACTCAAGTTATAGTCTTTTGAAAAATTCAAAGTAGAAAAAGTACCACTTCCGATTATCGGAAATCGCTCAAAAGTTGATACGGATCTATGATTTTGATAAAATACCTCTATGTGAAATTTCTTCAACCTAGCGTTAACGGTACTCAAGTTATCGTGTTTACTCACAGACACACAGACATACGGACAAGATTGCAAAATTATGTTTTTCCGTATCAGTGCGGTGTAAAACGTCGAGATATGCAAAAATCTCGATTTTTTTTTTGCACGATTACAATACTTTCTCTATACTTCGTATATACGAGAAACTAAAAAGTAGATCTACGTAAACAATCCTTAATGAAGGACCATAGAAGGAGAAGCAAGGGCTGCTGGGCCTAAGTGGGCTCAACTAAAAATAGCTGCCCAAATCAGACTCCAAAGGAGAGGTAGGGCTGCAGCCTTTTGCTCCTCAAGGGCTACAAAGGAAAAAGTAAAATCAAATTATGTTTGGTTGTCGACCAAGAGTGACTTTTATGTTTTTACAAAAAGTCACCAAAAAAAATGTTTCGGGTATCTTTTGGTCGTGGATCTTAAACGTTTACCCTAAAGAAAGTTGACGCTGTGATTCTTAAATAGAAAATAACGTCAATCATTCAATATATGAATAACGTATAAACGTTTACAAAATTTGTATAAACAAATATCGCAAAACCTATCCAATTAACATATTTAATGAATATGATCGTGGGACGGAGTGGTCTAGTAGTAAAGAGCTGGACTGCTAACCCGTAAGTTTCGAGTTCGAATCCGGGTTCAAGTCAGTAGACCATCCCTGAGTCTACCCAACTCTGATGGGTACCTAACTCATGTTAGGGAGAGTAAAGGCGGCTGGGCAAAGTGCTGACCACACTATCTCTTCATATGCCGAGGTCACAGAAACAAGTGAACTCTACTTCACTTGCCCCGTAGACCGTCAGGTTTGAAAGGAAAAAGTTACTTACTTACTTACTTACGAATATGATCTATATAAATCAAGCGCTTTCATATGCAATTATTATCCATTTTATTGCATAATAGATACACATGTACCCCGCATTTCCCACGAATTACGCGTACGCCCCCACCTCCACCCCCACCAAAAAAAACTGGACCGTATGTACAAAATAATACTGTCATTAATGCTCGCCCCTGCTCCCACCCCCTCGGAAAAAATGTCAGAAAGAAACACTAAATGGTAAGTTAAGAGGTGGGGGTCGGTAGTTCGTGTGTGTAGAAAGGGTGGAGTAGAGTTGAGCTGGGCATAATGACATAGTGCTTTATATTCCGCAGTGCAACTTATATATTTATGTGTCTGTATGAAACAACATAAATAAGCTAGTTAGATAAATCAATGAGTATTCAATAGTACAATGGAATCCATAGTACTTAATTTGGATGAAATATTTGTATATGTCGTCATTTCAAGTTGTTACCATGAAACCTTTTTCTTTGGAGCTAGAAAACTGGGAATCCAACAAAACATGAGATAAAAAAACAAATTTTTGGACTGTTATCCCCCAGGCCTTGCAGCTAGTTTACTATATTATGCTTTATGTGCAAAATTATCATAATTTTAGAATCCATCTTATTCCACATAAAATAATAGCCGAAGTAATAATTATGGAGGTCTTTATTTTGATTTTGTGGTTACTTTAATACTATTGGGAAAGATAAATAATATTAAAATGAAGGTAATTTATGATAAATCAAATTCCTTTTAATTAATAAAATAGAAAGGCAGATTATGATTTACCTTAAATTGTTGATGGTTTCTAAGCCTAGTAATGTTCCTTCTTCAAGTCCCACAAAATGGAACATGTTTTCAAACCTTTCTAATCTACATCCATTTTGTCTACAAATGGTTTCAACTTCTTGAAACTTTTCTGGTTTAAATGTCTCCATGTATTTGTATATTGAGTAGTCCATCGTGAATATACTTTCTCTGAGGAATTGTTCGTCAAGGTATTTTGTCATGTGACTTTTTATTTTTTCGGTGTCTGCGGTTGGTCCGTAGATGATCATCTTGTTTTTCGGCACGTCTACACCAAAGGCCGTGTACTGAAGCTTTGATTCCTCTTGCTTTCGTCGCGTATAAAAACTTCGCCAAGAAGTTGAGCAGAACACAGCACAAAGAACGGGATCCAGTTCGATCTCATTTCTCGAGATGTACTCACACAGAACTCGCTTAAGCTCAGCTCTTGTTAAGCTCGCCACGTCATAGTGCACCTTGAGCTGTGAGTTGACCCTAGATATACACGCGTGGATTTGTTTAATGCTGAAGTAGAGATTGGTCATCTCGTCAAACCCTTCAGTGGCTAGAACTTCACATTCCCCTGGCTCTAACCCCAGCTCATCGACAGGACAAAAGCTAAATTTTTCTTTCAGAACGAGTTCCAGTTCCGAACACACTTGTCTCTCAGGCACAGGATCCCCGTAGATATATATCTCTTCTTTGTTTTTATCCAAGTCAATATTGACACTGTCTATATACTTCACTTTTATATCGGACAAATATTTTGATTTTTCTAGTAAAATAATTTCTCCCGCACAGGCTTTGAGGATTTTACCTTTAGACCTTTTTTCAAGTTCTTCTTTTTGAAAGTTGGAGTAGTATTCTACAGTGAGACAAGGGTAGAAGAGTTCAAAGGTCACTTGCTGTTTCTTGACTTCACAATGTTTGTCTTTCAACAACTTTTGCAAGCCTAGAAGATAAACAGGAGATTACTATAAATGGATATATAATATTGTTTACTAAAATATCGAACGTTTTGAACTCAGGTAAAATATAATTTTAATGTTCTATACAAATCGTTTTTGGTCTTTTTCTTTGTTCTTAATTATAGTATTGGAACAGATTCCTTCCAACACAAATAAGTATACCATGTCAACTGATTATGCGCCATTAAGGCCATTGACTCCAATTTAACCCTTCTTTTCTTTTTGGATTTTATTCCATAGCCTTAGTCTAACCAAGAACAAACGACAAGGCAGCAGTTGTTTCAATTTAGAGTTGTATCTCCTAGATAAGTTGGTGTTCCAAGCTGTAGAGTCTAGTCTGCCCGAGGGTTCGAACTCGAGACTTTTGGGTTTTGAAGCGATAACTTTACTGACTCAACCACAGTCATAACGGCGTTACAAATTATGTGGGCCAATGTATGACGGAATGCTTTAGAGTGTTATGTTACGCCAGACCCACCAGCTATACGCCAGACCCACCAGCTATAAGCCAGACCCACCAGCTATATGCCAGAACCACCAGCTATAAGCCAGACCCACCAGCTATACGCCAGACCCACCAGCTATATGCCAGAACCACCAGCTATAAGCCAGACCCACCAGCTATATGCCAGAACCACCAGCTATAAGCCAGAACCACCAGCTATAAGCCAGAACCACCAGCTATATGCCAGACCCACCAGCTATATGCCAGAACCACCAGCTATACGCCAGAACCACCAGCTATAAGCCAGACCCACCAGCTATATGCCAGACCCACCAGCTATATGCCAGAACCACCAGCTATACGCCAGACCCACCAGCTATAAGCCAGACCCACCAGCTATAAGCCAGACCCACCAGCTATAAGCCAGACCCACCAGCTATGCAAGACCCACCAGCTATAAGCCAGACCCACCAGCTATAAGCCAGACCCACCAGCTATATGCCAGAACCACCAGCTATAAGCCAAAACCACCAGCTATAAGCCAGACCCACCAGCTATAAGCCAGAACCACCAGCTATAAGCCAGACCCACCAGCTATACGCCAGACCCACCAGCTATAAGCCAGACCCACCAGCTATATGCCAGAACCACCAGCTATAAGCCAGACCCACCAGCTATACGCCAGACCCACCAGCTATATGCCAGACCCACCAGCTATAAGCCAGACCCACCAGCTATATGCCAGACCCACCAGCTATAAGCCAGACCCACCAGCTATATGCCAGACCCACCTTATATACGACAGACTCACCAGCTTATATGTCAGAACCTCTCGGTATTAGCAAAGCTACTATTTTGACATACCGATGTAGATGTTAAACAGATGTGAGATACACGACTTACTTTCGACTGTTTTAAGTTTGAGGATCATTCCCTGAGCGTCAGCTTTCTTGTCTATCAGCTCATCATTTCCCACTTTGCACTTGATTGTCTTAAGAACTTCATCCTTTGAGAGCTGGTTGACATTAAAACGTACCCGCACTTGAGCCCGAACGAATTGGCATTTGTATGTGACAGAAATTAAGTTGAAGACGTCATATAAGGCTGAAAAGTAGAATAAAACCAGAACAAAACGTAGCGACATTACAACACGGTAATCAGCACATACAGCTAGTGTATTAAGTTAGCTTTGGTTTTACAGTTTACATCATCGGCTTGTGAGGACTGAAACAGATTTACAATGACGATACTTCTTTATCACATGTAATTTCTTTAATTTAAGATGGTTTACCTTTATATAATACAAAACATCAAAATATAATTACTAAAAATGATTTATTAAAAATGTAATTGGTGTTAGAAAATAAATTGTTTCTTCATCATAAAACTTTTTGTAATTAAAATTCACTATCTTCTTATAATAGACAACAGCCTAGTATTACCTGCAAGTTTCTTAGTATTAAAGCAAACAATAATACACCGAGGCTCTCTGTATTGGATTATTCCAGTCACGTGATAACCCTTGTCATGGATCATCTGTTGGATCCTTTGTTTGAGCATCGAGTCAGTCACGTGATCCCCGTGTAGCCACAGCTTGTCCACATCCATATCCAGGCTATCCATCTTTGCCATTGTACATTGCAAGATACTAGGAATGCTATTGTTGAGATGCTGCTCACATAAAAACAATGCGTCTGAAAAAAATGAAAAAAAAAATGAATAGTATGTACTGAAGAAGAAAGTGTTCATAGCTTTCTGGGCTTTGCAATTCTGTCCGTATGTCTGTGTGTGTATATAAACAAGGTAACTTGAGTACATTTACAGCTAGTTTGACGAAATTCCATATGTATTATGTCAAATTTATAGTTCTATACCAACTTTTCAGCGATTTTCGGTGACCGGAATGTTGAATTTAATAAACTTTCGGTTTTTTAAAAGCCTATAACTTGAGTAGTTTTTTTAGTTAGATAGACGAATTTTAGGTAATTTCCTGTGAACGGAAGTATTACTTTACGCTATTCTACAAAAAGTAGAAAAAGTTCCACTTCCGTTTGCCAGAAAACGCTAAAAAGTTAATAAAGAACTACACATTTGATATAATTATATATGAAATTTCATCAACCTAACTGTAACGGTACTCGAGTTATCTTGTTCACAGACACACATACACACATACACACACAAACATAATTGCACAGCCCAGTTTTTCTGACTTGATTATACGTAAAACGCCGAAATTTCGATAAATCTAGATTGAGAATTTTAGTCCGATTAAAATAAGTCCCCTATACTCTGTGTATTATGAAGTTCTGAGAAGTAAAACGGTGAAAACTGTCAAAATTACATGTGACAATTATGCACGATTACAATACTACCTGTACACTCTGTATACGAGAAAGTAAAAACGTCAAAATACACAAAACATTTAAAATTTGAATATAATCGTTTTTAGCTGCAGTGAATGCTTACCTGCACTGTTAAAAAAGGACACAAAGACTTCGCCGCTGTTTATTTTTCCATACACATCCTCGATTGCCTGCCTTTGAAATAAACGTTTGATATACTTGCCCAGTTCGTCTAGATCTACAGTAAGCCCTGTCGTGTGAATAATCACAGTCCTCACAAACAACGTACTCGCTTGAGTACTGACCATTTCAGACATGATTGTTTCTGGTTTCTATGTAACGCAACTAAAGGTTAACACCAGTGAAGTATCACAAAACACAAAGATGACACAACTAAAGTATCACACTCCTAAATTATCATACAATTCAAAGTACGACACAAATAATTGATCGAATGAGTCGGCCGTGGTCGAGTCGGTAAAGCGCATGGTTGCTAAACCGAAAAGTCTCGAGTTCGAACCCTCGGGCAGATGAGGCTCGTTAGCTGGGGACAACCACTCTTCTAGGAGAGACAACGCAAAAATCAAACAACTGCTGCCTTGTAGTATTTTCTTGGTTGGAGTCAATGGCCTCAATGGCGTATAACCAGTTGACACGTATCCTTAATTGTGTTGGAGGGGATCCCTTCCAACATTAAAAATTAAGAACGAAGAAGAAGATCGAATAACGTAAGTATTAGGCAAATAAATAATCACACAACTAAATGATTACTCATCGAAAGTATCACACTACTAAAGTATCACACTACTAAAGTATCACACTACTATCACACAGCTAGGCATCCTAGAAACCCCAAAAGAAAAACAAAAGTCTCTTATCAAACCAGCACATTTCGTTAAACCACAGCTGATAAGACACAACAACTCATTGTATACGACAAACCAACACAGTTGATACGACACACCATCACAGCTGGTAGGACACACCAACCCAGAGAACCTTGTCTCGGGGTTGTGCTGCTGAGCTAATATTCGATAACGATGCGATAAAAATAAGCTGCATACAAATGACATATGTTGCATATAGCGTAGGTTTACGTTTTATTGATAAGCTTCTTATTTATAACACACTGAAACTTCCAAAAAAGGCTACTAAAATGTTTTTACAGTAAAATAAAATTAGAACTTATTACATTTTAAAATACATAAATACAGTTAGCGTATTATTAGTGTACTGGGTAAGTTTTTTTTTAAATTACTATGTGCAAACTTTAAAATTAATATGTTAATATGTCATTCTAGCATAGTATACAAAATCTACTATCGTTACTGTAGCATAGTGTTATGATTTCATAGTATATATATGCTATCTCATAATTCGTAAAATATTTGCTTTATGGTTTTTATAGGTTGTTCGTGTATTAAATAAACTCATTTAAGAACTTTTTTGAAATGGGTAAAAAATGTATGGCCGAATCCAATGCTCAGTACACATTTATTTACTCAGTTTGTTAGTATCTTATGGTTGGTTGGATTTGATTAACGAACAACAATAAGAATTTCGAACATATTTTATTTTCATTTGATTCCACAATCTTAGCGCAATGACAGCAGTTAAAAACATAGGTAAAGTAAGAAGACAGGTACAAACTTCACAGCTTTCAAAAAAAAAAATTGTATCGTTATTTACACGTGCGTGTATTGACAAAGGCCATGGGTTGCAACATGACATATATCTCTAATTAGTCTTAACTTGTGAGGTTATTAACACTTTCTGTTTCTTTATAATACTTGTAACACATACCTCATTTCAGTTCTCGTTTTATCCTATCTATATGCAATGTTTATGTACTAATCAGTGTTTTTTTTTTCAGACAATTTTCTCCCTGGACACTGGTTAAGGTATTTCTTTTCTATAACGTATTTTCTAATTAACCCGGGTGGAGTTGACGTGTTCCTGGAGGGGTGGAGGGGTGGAGGGGGTGGAAGCAATACTGCCCCTTGCTATCCCAAAGAAATGACTGTGTGTTTTGGGGGGGGGGGGGAAGCTATTATTAACATCTTATTGATTAACTAGTAGAACTGTGATCAAGGCTGGCAGGTGCTACTCTGTTTATTGGGAAGGCGTTTGTCGTAAGCGCGGTGTTCAGCCTAGTCGTGTTGACGTTTTCCTGCGGCAGGTAGACGGCGGCGTAGACCTTGGGCAGGAAGAGAAAGACCAGCGCCACCGTGTGGTTGAGGATGAGCGAGACAGAGAGCAGCAGCACACGGACGTACTGACGTCCAGCCGTGAAGTAGGTGGGGATGAAGGCCAGCCAGATGACCAGCGTGGTGGACACGCACATCGAGATGAACCGGGACTCGTTGAAGTTGTCCGGAAGTTTCCGGGTCTTGAAGGCGAAGACGGAACAAAGGGAGACAAGGACGAGGTTGTAGGCCAGGAAGGACGATAACCCTGGGAGAGTCATGTCACAGTTGAGCTCCACGAATTTTTCTGTGGCGACGGGTTGGGTTTTCTTGGCCGTTGGTCGGTACACGACGTACATATAAATACAGAGGCCAATCTGAAAAATAAACACAAAAAAGTTTTTAAAAAGATAGCATATTGTTTAAAGCATATTCCAACAATAAAATGTTCAGTATATGTTCAAATGAACACACATAAAAATCTCTCTCTCTATATATATATATAATTATCTTCTGGGAGACGCTAGAAAACAAACTGTAAGCGCACTCCCTACCACCCCCACCCCTACATGGTCTGGTGAGCTGTGGTTCACGCTAAATGTTTACAAGCAGAGCCGGGTTTAGTGACGACTATTAGGGGCAGATAATTTAGTTTGAAACGATTTTAAACGTGGGGGGGGGGGGTAATTAAGTGGAGTTTACTTTAACAGAGGGGGCGGGGGAGGAGGGAGGGGGTTCGTCCTTAACTAGCTACTCATAGTGTTTTAAAGAAATATTTTCAGTGGCAGCGTTGTGTCGAATTCACAAATTATGAATTACTGAAAAGTAGAAAAAACAACTAAATAGCGGCGTATGATATGCCGCGGGTCGGCTCGTTGTATATAATGAAGAACTATTCTAGCGCACTTCTTGTGATTCGACTAGTACTTGCTGAGAATGTGAACAGTGTACGGTAGTTAAGAGTTATTTCCCATATAGAAGAAGCAAGCGTGTTAGCTTATGATAAACACTATTTTTTAGCCATTGTTTTCAATGCAGACAAGCCCTTGATGTCCTTGCGTTTAAAGAGAACAATCTAAAGATAACCTCGTATTGTGAACTTCCTTGTTCTAATATCAATAGGGCTGGAAAGTAGGTCACCAACCAGTTCTATGGCTCATGCAGGTTTTAGTGAGCCGTAGAACTGGTTGGTGACCTACTTACCAGCCCTATTAGACAGGCGAGAAGAAAAGAACACAGAGACTTTCAGATAACTTTCAGATAGCTAATACTTAGCGAAAGACTGGCTGTTGATTGATTTTGTATTGCAGCTGTTACATGTGTAGTTGATTTCTATTGTGATGGTTTTATGGTAAATAAAATCATTTTGTTTAGTTTTGGTTTTTGGTTTTAAATATTTTTAAAAATTTCAAACGTATATAAACGTACAAAAATAAATTGCAATCTTTAAGTACATCTTTATCTGGGATTATTTCATATTTTGATCTTAGTTCAAGGTCTATTGATTGTTTCACGCGACTCGCCTGGATAAGCACTTAACACACGCCTCGAGCTATGGTGTAACAACTCGGGCGAAACGTTGTCATTTAACCAGGGCGTATTGACCTGGCATTGTACGTAACAGGGAGATAACTTTTGCTGTCTTTCCAGTTTAATTTAGAATTTGTGTTATTGCTTGCTTTAATGTAACTCTAAAATCAAATTACAAAACAACAATGACATACCTTGTGAATATATTTGTATTGTTTTATTTATAGTGTGTTGGAGCATTAAAACTCAATCTATTATAGTGCTATGACAATCACGAATACACATGTTTACTTTAAAAAAGATAAAAACCTTTATAATAACAAGCTTCTAAATGCACTGAAAATAAAACATGAAACAAATTTTCTTTGTTTTATAAAAAGGTTTTGTTGCTCATGAGATAAAGCAAGCAAATAAGTTTTATTTTATTTTTAGTGTATTTAAAAGCTTGTTATTATAAATGTTTTATATTACTTTTCTTTTCCGAATTTAGCCATTCGTTCGAAATAAAGTTGACTAAATTTATAAAGGGTACGACTAAAACCCCGGCTCTAAATGAGAGTTATCTGCCCCTATCTAGTTCGTAAGCAACTTTCAGGCATTAAATCAGCCAACCGTGACATTTCACCCTCGGTAGTGATAGATTGATCGCTTGAGATTTGTTACGAAATTTCGATATTTTTTAAATTAAAATTTAATAACTAATTGCAAAATTTCAAAATGTATATTCATGTAGTGTCTTCGAGAGAGAAAGTATATAAAAGTTAGTCCGAAATCGCTGGAATAAAAGTGAGTCAAAATTGAGTTACAAGATTTACTACAAACCCTTAGACTTTGTGAGCTAAGTAAAAGCTTGTAAAAATAAGTAGCAATAACCGTAACCAAATTAATGAAATGTACATCTCATTACCCAATAACATAATTGACTTCTGCCATATTTGATCGTAACTATTAAACTAATGATGTATTCACTGTGGAAAATTATACATGATTTGTTATAAGGAGATATGATTACTATTTACCTGTATTAGGATTAAACTCGTTGAGATTATGACCTGAGATTGAGAGCTGACGAACCGTGGTTTGGTCTTGGATTTGGTCGCGTTGTGAAAAATTCTATAAATCCTCACGGTCTTCACGAGCAAGGGCGAGTAGAGGGTGGCGAAACTGAGGCAGTACGTGAAGAACAACACACTACACATGTGCTGTGTCGGGTAGGTCTGGAAACAGATGACGGTGAAGTAACCGACAAAGATGGCGACGATCTGTAGGAGACTCAGCTCCCTGCTGGCCGCTTTGATGACGCGGTTTTCCCGCAGATGGATGTAACAGGCGCTGACGAGCAAGATGGCGGCCAGTGCCAGGATGGCGAAGCTGATCTGTAGAACAGACAGCACGCTGGTCGTTTCCTGGTAGGTGAGGGGGATGGGGCTGCAGGTGGTGTAGTTGGTAGCCGGGTCCGGCCAGGTGAACAGCCGGCATTCCTCGCACGCTGTGTTTTTGTTGATGATCCGCTCGTTGTTCCGGCACGTCCGGCAGTCCCAGCAACACTCGGGGTTTTTCTGGATCTTGTACTCACCCACAACACACGGGCGGCTACACACAGACTCCGGTCGGTACACGGTACTAGAGTCCCCATCTATCGGAATAAGCCTTTCAAAAACTGTAAAATAATCCCACGAAATAACATTATCACTGTAAGTTATATTTTTCGAAACAGTATCATAATACGCAACTTCCTGTTTCGTTAGTCCTTTTTCACTTTCATCAAACAATTTCCGGTCAATGTTTTGTACTTTTTCATAACTCCACTGATATATAACATATTTTCCTATTGAATCCCCGTTTTCGTCGAACCTTATATCCCCGCTATATCCTTGAAAAGATTCGCCTTTTAAATACTTATACAGAACATCACTTTTAACGCATTGTTGTACATCTTTTCCGGTTACATTCGGACATAAATCGGATATAAGTTTATGAGCAGCGTTAGCAAAAGCCAAGACCACATCCATGCTTAGCGTTGCAAAAATGAGATAATCAAATTTAGAAGTATTGAGAAAATTTAAACTGTTGTTGCACGTTCCGCTATCGTACGAACAATTGTTCAGGCTCTCCCATGCTGGTTTTAGCCAGGGATTCGTCGAGTTTAAAACGTTCAGGCGCTCAAGGTATGAGTAGAACTCATCCACAACCGGTACCCGGAACGATATAAAAAACGAACCCACCAGCATTCTTTTAAAAGGCGACATAAAATCGCTGGAAGCTAAAGACACGGCGTCGCTGGCGATCCATGAAAAATTACCGGTGCCGTTTAGTTTATCAACGGATGTCAATAAATTTGTGAACGGGACTTCATCCATGAAGGCTATGATGACACGAGCTTTCCAATAACCTATCAAGTCGGCGGCAACTAGGTCGGTGTTCTCGTTGTATTTAACTCTATGCCAGGTAGCTAAACATATATTAAACGCCGGAGCTAAATACTTGATATTATCAAAAGCACGTTCTCCATACGTCCCTTCTATGTAAACAACAGATATATACGTCCAACCGTTATCAGAGATAAAATTTAACATGGCCTCTACTTGAAATTTATCAGGGCCGATAACTCTGAAAAAATACGGGTGTTTGTTTTTGTTACTGAACTCGTCGGACGAGGCAGTAGGAGCGATAATCGGTATTTTCGCTACGGTGTATAGAAAAGACACAGGACCTACCGAGACACTCATCAACGGGGCAAGTACTCCGACAACATCCACGTGATGTGAAGACCCAGCCGAACAACATTCATAACACGACGAATTCTTCACCGCTTTAGCGTGACATCTGTTTTCGGTTAACGGTAGAAAAGACAACGACTGAGCTAAAGATATTGAAGGAAGCGCGCAGTCGTTGAGTATAGCAAATCCTAAAGTAACATTGGGTAGTAGATCATTACGATTGTTTATTTGCTCCACAACAAATGCTATCGATTCCGTGTACTCTATCGCTGTGGAACCTGTCAACACCTGCTCACTGCACGTGAAACCGTCTAGTGGGTGGGTGAGTTGCATGATCGCGCCGATGTTGATGTCGCCGGGTTTAGCGTAGATGCGAGTGTCGATGCCGTTGAGAAGGAAATCGTCTCCTTGGAGGTTCGCACTACATTGAGGATGTACTAGAACAACCCGCAGCATAATCAGCACTACGGTTAATGTAGCAGTTGAATTACGTGTGCCCATTGTCGCTTGTTATAAATAAGAAGGTACCGTGTGAGATCTAATACATACCAATTACTGAGAATTACTGACATGTACGCTATATTGAATCCAGTCATAAAAAAAATGTTACCGGTTTGTAGTCAACATGGAATTGTAGTTCAAGACGATGTTAATCTGAAAATAGAATTAAAACGTTGTTAAAAACCTATTTATATACACTCGAAGAAAGACGATACAAATTATGGAAATATAATTATAATGTTGTTATATGTTGTTGAACCACGTAAATTTATGGTTTTCATTTTAAAAATCAATTAATACGTTTTTAAACTAAAAATACTTGTTTCTGCGCTTTAGCCTCAAATCATAATAATAGTATTGCAATGAAAATATTATGATTTCTTTCAAGTTCATAATATACATTTTATACGTAGCAAATACAATATGTCAGTGGTTCCCAACCTTTTTCGAGTGGCGACCCCCTTTTATAAAAAGAAAGTGACCCGCGACCCCCATAGAATTAAAAAGTCGAAATTAGGAAGGAAATTAATAAGCACTAAAATATTATTTTCTATTGGTTCATTTTCCCAGAAGCTTCAGGTTAAGCTTATGTATGATACTCTCTCCCAGTGTTTCTTCTAGATTTTTTTTCTCCAGGGGGGGGGGGGGGGCCTAAATTTTTGGTGAAGGGGCGGACAAAAATTTTCTGTTAAAAGTATATATATTTCCTAGATAAATTCCATTTTTTTCGGGGGGGGGGGGGGGGCGGTAGACTTTCTTCTGGGAGGGGGGTTGGAGTGAAACATGGCAGAAACTCTGCTCCCTCCAACCATTCTTTGTCGTTAAAGTATATCAAAAGGTCTTATATCTTTTGCACTTACAAGAACAACTTGATTTTGTCTTTCAATTCAAAAACACGATTTAATACATTTCGTTTGACTGCCAGTGTAGAAAAGAAAAACCTCGTGATCTTTATTAATGTCTTTGCCCAGTTCTTTATGGGCTCCGGAAGAGTCGGAAGAGTTTTGCTGGCGAGGACGTCCCGGTGAAGAATGCAGAAAATAACCCTTGGTTAGGAAGCTAAATCTTTTATTGTTTTCTGAAAGCCCGATTTTGACCTAAACATCGATGGCGCACCATCCGTACATACCCCACAGCCGTTTAAACCCATTTTAATCATCCAGTTTCAAAAAACGTATTTATTTTCTCCATGCTATTTTACCAAATAGCAACTCTTCTTTGCTATGATCTGAATGAATATATTTTACAGAGACAAAGCACTGCGAACACGAACTCACGTCTGTTGATTCATCAACTTGAAAAGCAAACAATAGTGAAAGCTTGATTTAATTCAAAATGTGTTCTTTTACATTTACGGACATATCTGCTATACGCCGCTGAATAGTATTATAAAACAGAGATATTTGTTGCATCTTTACTGCACTGGAATCCCTAAGAATTATTTTCTCCATCTTCAACATGCATGGTTTGGTGATTTTTTAAATGTTTTTTTTTTCCTTGGCAATTTCTATCGCGACTTTATATGATGTTGTGTTTCCTTGGTGAAAACATCCTGTTCGATTAACTCTCTAACGTTTGCGACTAGCTTCACGCCGACTAAAGTACTTCATATCGTTTTTGGTATATTCCTAATGACTCGTCGCAAAATGAGATTTTAGTTTTGAAGATTTCCTGACTGAGAACAATTTTGCACAGTATGCATTGTTTCTTCTCTATTCCATTTCTAGTGATGTTAGTAAAGCCAAATTTAAGATATTCTTCTAAATATTTAAGTTTTGTTTCTCATTGCTTAGGTTTAGTATACCAGTTGGCGACCCCCCAGAAAGCCCTTCGCGACCCCCAAGGGGGTCGCGACCCCCAGGTTGGGAACCCGTGCAATATGTCATGGAAATCATTTTTTTTCTAATGAAAAAAATCAGACTTCAGCCTAAATATTAAAGCCTAACGCTTGATTAAGTTCAGCAAAGACATTTTTTTTTGTTTGGCATCAAACATGTAATTTACAGCGTCAGTTGTGTGTGTTCGCTTTAGTATTACAGTTTTCATCATCGACTTGTGAAGGCTGATACAGATTTACAATAGTAATATTTCTTTCTGACTTGTAACCTACTTTCATTGATTTAAGATGGTTTACTTATACATAGATCTAATACAAAACGTCTAAATATAAAAAAAAAATAAAAAAAAAAAATAAAAAAAAAATAACTTGAGTATGCAAATGTGTAACTAAATGATGATTCAAGGTTTTTTTTCCCTCGGCATGGTGGGTGAGGGGGGCGGGACGGGGTAGAATTTGGGTTTTAAGTAGAGCTGAAATAAATAAATAAATTCAGCAAAGATATAAGAAAAATATTGAGAAACTATTTCGATTACAAACTAGAAAATATTATAAAACGATTCTTTATATATATTGAGGGGCAGCTAATTTTACATGGTGACGTAAATATTTAATATCTTAATTTTAATCACGTTTTGAAAATAAAACGTAATATAATCTTTGCTTCTGGATTTTAAATAATTGATTGCGTATAATATTTTGTACACAAAACAGCTTACTTAATAGAATAAGTGCATATTGGCTATATCAATTCATCTTAATATTACTTTGTGTATTGCCTCCCTTTATTAATGTTAATTCAGTAATAACGAATTTCATACCAGAAGTGTTACTTGCAAGCTATTACAAAGCTATATATTATTTGGTGTATGATATATTAAACCTAGATCTAGGATAAATTAGTCATAAGTTAAAGTTTAACGAATAATATTAATTAATGTTCGCGTATTTTTCTGACACATATTGTATGTGTACGCTATTTAAAAAATACATCTAATAATGTTCTTAACTTATGAGCAAATTATATACATAATAAAATAATTACCTAACTAAGAAAGACTTCGGGAACGGCGTGGTCGAGTGGCAGAGCTACCGCTACTAACCCGAAAGTCTCGAGTTCGGATCTCAGGCTCAGATGATGATGATACACAAACACATTCTCATAAAAACAATTATTTTAATTTTTTAAAAATAATCTATTTCATTAATAGTTTTGAACAAACACTCTTTGTTGTACTATATGTAATTATTTCAGTTCTTATATCTAAACAAGTGTGTCTAAATTGAGTTACAAGATTACCACAAACCCACAAACAGACGTTGCGAACTAAATAAAAACTTGTGAAACCACTAGTCATTAGTTTAAAAAGATATAACACATTAATTTTTCCCTACAAACACACGAAGAAATTCAGCTTTTGATATTAAATTGTGTTGAATCCTCTGATAAAAAACAAGGCGTGGATGTTTAACCAAGCTGCAAATAAACTAACCGTCCCCGGATATTTATATACGTCTTATTTATTGATCTTATGTATACAATTATAAGCATTACATTGATTTTTTAAACTGAGATACCAATAGAAGAAACGTATTTTTTTTTTAAATTTTCGAATTGTAGAAATGCGTTAATTGGCCAGTTAGCAAATAAAACATGCCGTCGTATTTCTTTCTTTAGAATGAGTGGATTTATGTGTGCATTAGTAAGAATTTTTAACAAGGTATGAATGTATAGCGCTGGATTTTTTTCCACAATAGCTAAAATTGACTATGCAAATAAACTCTCGTTTGCCTGTATTCTCTAAATTTCAGTGCGGGCATCGAACCTAATTAGAACATATCATCCATGGAAATTCATCACAAAACTTTAGAATCAGAGGTCTATCACGGAGCCGTTTATCTTAACAAAGGCACAAAGACATTGATACGTTTTGAATGGCAGCTGATCCAAAAGTAGACACTGGGTAAAAATATGTCAGAAAGAAATCGAAATAATTGCACCGGAAGTAGCGTAAATCAATACCCGAGAAAGCGTTTAGATGTGTGATTTGCCGTTGCCGTTAAAAAAATGCATTTAAAAAATAATTATCTGTCAAATTTAATGTTAAAAGCACATCAATACACCAGTATCTAAACATAGAGGAAAAACAGCAACTACTATTGTAGTGAAAGTAGTTTTTATATATAGTTGTACAACGTTTTCAAAATATTGGAAACGTTGTGTTTATTTAGTAATTAATTATTAGGTGCAATCGTTTTGATTAGTACACACGATTTTTAAGTTTATAATAATTTAGTTAATTCATAAGATTAACGTTTTTAAAAAGGTAAACTTACAGGTATTTAAAATATAACTGCTTAAAACATATACTTAAGATATTTAAGATATTACCTAAAAATAAAATTAATATTAAAGCTAAAGTCGTTTTATCTGGTTGAAAACGTATCTCATATTTCAAAATATAATACGTTTAATTTTAAAATTATAGAAGAAAAATGTAAAAAGGAGCTTTTCGAAAAAAAAAGTGTAATACTTAGACTACTAGATCTAGTTGACATTTAGGTTTTTTATCAAGTTAATTGTGTGCCGAAAACTACAACGTAAATTATCTCTTGGTTGTCGTATCAGAAGATACGAGAAGGTTGGTCGGCGTGGTCGAGTCGGTAAAGCACATGGTTGCTAAACCGAAAAGTCTCGAGTTCGAACCCTCGGGCAGATGAGGCTCGTTAGCTGGGGACAGCCACTCTTCTAGGAGAGACAACTCCAAAACTAAACAACTGCTGCCTTGTAGTTTGTTCTTGGTTGCACAAAGGCTATGGAAGCAAATCCAAAAAAGAAAAGCAGGCTGAAATCGGAGTCAATGGCCTCAATGGCGCATAACCAGTTGACACGTAACGCTTAATTGTGTTGGAGGCGTGGTCGAGTCGGCAAAAAGCTCATGGTTGATAAATTCGAACAGTCTCGAGTTCAACCCCACTGGCAGATAAATCTCGATCTTCTTCAACACTAATAATTAAGAACGAAGAAGAAGAAGAAGAGTATCAGAAGAAAAGTATAAACTAATATCTTACCTGATGAAAGAAACACTTAATCTTCAAACATTATGTCACACAACAAGACCCAGCCATTGCTTAAGCTCCGATGGGTAATCTAAATGTCGGGAGGAAGCATTAGACACAGAAAAAAGGGCAAGTCGATAATCTGTAACCTACGCTCCCTGAGCGTGAGTACTTAATCGCTTCTAATAGGAGCAGGAAACGTGAACATTCTCAGCTGTTTTATAGGAAACTCTGTCGGTTATAGTTTTTTTGTGTTATAAACAGATCCGGCTTTTAAAGGAAAAATACAGTTAAAGAGTATTTCGAAATTTTAATTAATAGTTAATATAACATAATTTTAGCAGTGATATGATTAAGTAAAAATACTTATGATCGAATACATTAATTGCGTTTTCTAATGCCTTTATAAAATATTAAGTTTTGGGCGTTTTTGACGCAGTCAATGAAGATCAGGTATAAATGTAAAAAACGCATGTATTTAATAGCATCTATAGTCTGTAATCATGCTCTCTCATATAGAAGATTCTATAAATGGAAATCTTGACAAAAGAAAATCTTAATTAAATGCAAAATAATTTGAAAGCACTGTTGGAATATGAAGCCAGATTTTTTTTTAGAACAAGTGCACTTAAGGCAATAAAAATACCGGTTGAGCACTTCAATATTTTCAATTAAGAATACAAAAATCGTATTGCTTTTATAAATACTTCAAGGTATCATGAATGTTATTTCGTAAGATAGTAATTAAGTCCATCATATTTTATTGAAGCAGCAAACTAAGTGTAATTTAAACGATGCAGTTATCTACATTAAAGATTCGAGTCACAACTTTAATGTAGGTTTCCGGCCATGTATTTCTGACGAAGCGTATCTATCCTTAAGCAAAGTATGCCACTATCAAATATTTAGTCGTTAACTAAGTAGAAATAACTCATAAGGATTTTAATGATATTTGTGTAACATACTGTCATATACTATCATGTTACAAAACGTAAACATCACCTGACATCTAGTACCATCAAGTAACATCATGCACCTTCAGCGAATAAATCTCTAAAGGCATATAACATATTTGTGTATGTTTATCTTACATCATACTTCTTGTATACTATTATATTTGACACATAAATAGAAACTAACAATACACCTTAAGATGCCTTGGGATTCGGTTATTTAACGAGAAGCTGCAAAACAAACCTGGTGTATTAAAACACCATTTATAATACTGTGTTTTGCCCCCCCCCCCCCCCACCCATATTCATCGTGAAGCGAAACATTTAATTAGTCTACTAATGTTTATCTACCCATATGCTAATATAAAAATATATAATAAATAATATGCTAACAAAAACAGGATTGACTTACCATAGAGTATGAATGTTAGATCCATATGTTAAGCGGAAAACTATCTAAACACATAACCCACATCGCACATACGATTTAACACGATTAAATAACGCATTTCAATGACATTCTACTTACTCTAGAAAAATATTGAGCGTAATTTTGAATACGCTCTCGAAATGTTTAATTAATAATTAGCATCCATCTAAGAAATGTCCCCCAAGGAATGAAAACACGTGACGCTAAACAAAAAAGATTTTCCAAGGTCTACATCTTGCTGTGTGGTTGTCTAACTTTGATGTCCACATCTTAGCCATTCCTCTCTTTAGAAAAATCATTAAATATGTTAATTTTGCTAATAACACATCAATATCCTCCTTTTTCCACGGCCGGATTCTCTATATTTCGTAATCTACTCGTTGTTTTGAATCGATTGACAACAACAGACCTAGTGCAAATTGGTCATAAAAAAGAATACATGTAATTAAGAAAAGCATTCTCAGGTAAATGACTTATTATTGATTCAATAAAAGTCCCATCATATGGTATTTTTATGTGGTGAGCTAATAACCAGTATAGGAATAACTATTTTCTCCTTCTAGAATCGATTTGTTTGTATGTATTGATATTCTTGCCGTTGGTTTTGTATGGGTCAATAATTACAGCAGAAGTAGAATCTATTTAGTGGAGATATAGAAAAGAGTGTTTATTTCGTGGAAGAGGTCAGTTTGGTCCGGCCAGAGAACTGAGGGGTGTGTTTAACAATTCAATGTATTCTTCGACTGAATGTAAATAAACACATTTAACCTACTGAAGTACACTTACCACGTAGTTGGTTATTTAAAATTACACAGGGTCCACCAACATAACTCATTCACCGTTAGAAAACGAGTGCTTGAAATCATATCACAAATTTTAAGAAATCATTAACACAATCACTAATAAACCAGTAAACATTTACACATTGACACACCATAACAGTTGAAATAGCAGTTAAGCTAAAATAAGAAACAACACAAGTTTTGCTTCAAGTAAAATTGATGCACTTACTGTTTTCTGTCGATGAGGTCATTCTGTTGTTCTTTAATTAGCTCTATATTATTGTTCCGTCTGCCAAAATTGATTTGTAATTAAATTCCAAAGAAGCATCACATAGTGCTTTGGGCTAAGAAAAAAAACCAAACGAATCATTAAGTTACTTGCTTTTATCTTATATAATTCCAAATACAAATGATAGCTATTAATCGTAGCATCTTTATTTCTTCATTAATCTCCCGTGCATAAGCTTGTCAAGAGTCAACAATGAACTGAGCTAAATCAGTTACAATTATTTTAATAATGTTTTACATCATTTAACTGATGTTCTACCAACAATAATCAGTTTGCATTATTCTCATTGCAGCATGTAAAATATAAATACACAGTCTATGCCATCTTTTTTTTTTAAGTTAAAAAGAACAAACTCTACGATTTAATTTAGTCTGTTTGAAATAAAATGGAAAACAGCACAACAATACATTCCTTAAGTGGTTGAGAATTTATATTTGACACGTAACGGAAGTGCGATATCATCTTCATCCACAACAATACATTTTATCACACTTTTTTTAACTTTAAAATATATTATTGCTTCAAACAGAAGATTAGAGAAAATGTACACAATCACACGTAGATAAAGATGAAGGCCAATTTAAAATGTTTCTTTGTTTTCACCACGTATGAATGCAAGAGTTAAAATGTTCAATAGATCACACACATTGTGTCTTCATTTTGTCTTCCTTTAGACGTCAGAATTTGAAATTCAAATTTCAATAGCTACACCGTCTTAACTTTTTAACTCAGACAATAGTGTATACTTGAGTTGGGTCATTGGTTTCCTTTTCCTGTTTATACTCCACCGTCCATCCACCACCTCTCCACCATACCAACTGGATCACTCGCCTGCTTACACAAATGTCTAGTTCAGTTCCAGGGTTAGAGTGAATATGACACCCCTGAGTCAACTCAGCTCTAATGAGTACCTGGCGATAAGTAAATGTAGCTGATTATAATAATTATTAGTATATATTGAATGGTCAGAAAACCAGATAAACTCTACTTCACGTACCAAATGAACTGACGGTCTGACGGGACAGTTGACTTTGTTTCCAGTACTGCTAGAAAAAAAAAAGAACTACCTGACGTGTTAGCAATGACATTTCCATTTGGAATACTGGCTGGCTAATGTAACAAGACATTTGTGGAAAGTAAAAGCAAATGTGAAATGACAGCTATTAATTCAGAGAAGTGATGTTTGATGAGAAGAGAAAAATATCACATCAAATATCAAGGAACGGTAGAGTATGATGTTGAACACATTAATTGGTTTAATTTATATGTGTATGGCAGAACGTACTCTGAGCATACACATGAAAGTAGATTTTGTAAGAATTGTCGCAAGTATAGTTGTGTAAAAGTATTTAAGTATAATTGTTGTTTAGCAATAGTGATGAACACTAAAGGAACATACATTACTAAGCATCCGCTCAGCTATAGTTGTGTGGTTTTTTTTTTTTTTTTTTTTTTTTTTTTTTTGTACAGAGGAAGACACTATGTGGTGCGTTTTCAAGTTTATAAGTAAGTGATCTAAGTTCTGCATATAACTAATTGTCGTCCAAAAATTACGTCAAGCTTTTAAAACTGAATTTGTACTCATACTCTGTGCGGTTACTCATCGTCACAAAATGCTAAATATTAATTCCTTCACTATTTTTACTGGTCGTCACGAAAAGCAAATCTGACCCCAATTCCACTACTTCACTGGTCATACGTTCGACCCCCTCCCCCATTAGAGTTGAGCGTTATTTACGAGGCATCTTCATGAAATCTTAATTGAACTTTTAATATTGTTTATCCGACGATATGACTCATTTAAAAATATCAGTAGATTAACGCCATTGCGGCCAATGTGTATGTGTATGTGTGTAGGAGTGTGAATGTAGGAGTGTGTGTGTGGTAGTGTGATGGTGTGGAGTGATTACACTGTTCTCCCACGTGACATAAAATATCACCTCCTATGACATTTACAACAATTACCTGACGGCATCACCTGGAAATTATTCAATGTTAGAAAGTAAACCTTTAAGATAAACGTTCATTCGTGATTTGCCGAAATAATTAACAGTTGTTTTGTACTCAAGAATAAACCGCTGTTTAAGTTTTCACGCTGAAAAAATTAGTTATTTGAATCGATTTTCATTTTCTCAAAACAGGGGAGAAGACTAATGATGCATTGATGTTTTGCTTTAGCATAGTATTAGTAACAGCTTTCACTGCCATATAATTCTAAATGCTATAATTAGCAAGTGACTCATTCAAATCCACCTCGTGTTACAGGTCGATATTGATATAATTACCTGGAAGTTTTGTATTATAAATATATGTTATCAAGGTGTGACGTAGTTATAAAAGTGTTAAGTCCCTGATTACGCTGTCACATGTAAAAACATCCGGTATATATATAGAATAATTAGGAAAATCTACCCAAAACTAGAGATAAGGTATGATATATTTATGCAGTTAATTCATGATAATAGCATTATAATCTAACTTTCCCTGTTAAAACCGGATGTTTGTTTGAATTAAATCATGTTGTTTTTATTTTTGCTGCGCAAATGCACTTCTCTAGAATACAAACTTTTGACAAAAAAAGTTTATGTTTTAATAGAAAATGTGGGTTAGATATTATGTTCAATTAATTAAATTGTGTTAAAAAACAGTAGGGCATCTTTTTGTAGGTTGCTTACAATATCTCTTTTCTATGTTAATGTTCATCTTTAACATATTTTAATTAAACAGTTGTTATTGTTCAAAATTGTAGTTTTTTAAGACATACTCATTATGGAAATAGACTAGCATTTACACAATTTGCATATTTTGTAAATTAGAACTGGAAGAGTGAGAATATCCACCTTAAACATTATCACTAAGTCTGGTAACCCCCACCTTCTCCTCACACTCTTTTCTTTAATCTGTGAACATAAGCACTACTCCATTATCTAATACAGGGGTCTCCAAACTTTTCAGTCCAAGGGCCGCATTATCCATCAAATTTTAGTTCGGGGGCCAGTTTTTTCCAGGCATGTCTTTGATTTTTCTGGGCAAAGTTCCTCAGCCATCACCAACAGACGATTTTTCCTTGGACAAAAAGATCTCCGCGGGCCGGATGAGAGGAGTTCGCAGGCCGCATACGGCCCGCGGGCCCTAATTTGGAGATCCCTGATCTAATACTATAAAATGATAAGGTTGAGAGAGAGAGAAAAAAAATTGCTTGATGGCAGGGGAAGTAAGAATGAAATACATTTTGAACGAATATTTAACTTGCTTTGATTTTGAAATCATTGTAATGATTTTAGATCTATTTGGTCTAAAGTTGCGATTGAACGAAAACACTATTTGGTAACATTTCTTTTTTTTTATTTCCCTTAGTATCTGCTCGATAAATAGATGAGGTATTTTTGTTGTAGGTAATTATACATTTTTACTTTCTCGTATATACGTAGTATAGAGAAAGTATTGTAATCGTGCAAAAAAAAAAAAAATCGAGATTTTTACAAATCTCGACGTTTTACACCTCACTGATACGGAAAAACATAATTTTGCAATCTTGTCCGTATGTCTGTGTGTGTGTGTGTCTGTCCGTGTGTGTGTCTGTCCGTGTGTAAACACGATAACTTGAGTACCGTTACAGCTAGGTTGATGAAATTTCATATATAAGTATTTTATCAAAATCGTAGATCCGTATCAACTTTTGAGCGATTTCCGATAACCGGAAGTGGTACTTTTCCTACTTTGAATTTTTTAAAAGCCTATAACTTGAGTACTATTTCAGATAGATAAATGAAATTTCACATGTAAGTAAAAGATCTAATTCTCTACCTTCTGTTAAATTTTGAGTAATTTCCGTTGACTGGAAGTAGTAATTTACGCTACTTCCGATTTCTCAAAAAACTAATGTAAATTTTTAAAGTACTAATAATATCTTTTTTTTATGAGATTCTATTCTATTTTTAAAAGTTTAAGTATTTAAAATGGATTAAAAATCATAACTATATCCCCAGTTACCATCCCCTGTTGTTTTATATAAGAATATTCGAGAAAGTTTAGGGGAGATCACTACCGGTTTATACATTAATAAAACCAATACGTATGTTGGTTTATTGTTTCATTGATGTAATTTTATCAGCAAAATATCAATTAGGAATCTGCATTTACATGGGTTTAAATAGTAATTAAGTTTTATTTAAATTATTCTTCTAAAACTATTATCGTATTGTTTTTGTAAATGTATATTGTTCATAAAACCCAATCAATTATTTGTGAAAACCTTATTTTAATTAACTCCTAAATTAAACCTTTTGTTTTAGTTTGACACAGTCTGTCGATTTAAATACTTTTAAATCGCCAAACCTCAATTAAAATCACTAATTAAATTCTAAGATTGATACTTAACAATTTAGCTAACAATTTTATTCAAGCTAATTGGCGTTCTTGTCTCTTTTGTAAAAAAATTTAGGCTATTAGCGAAAAACATAGCTTAAAGTTTTTGAATCTAATGAAACAATGAACATATATTGTTAGGATTCGTTAGTTATTCTTTCCTTAAGGAGCAATTATAATTGTAAGACGTCAATTATATGGTAAATAGACGCGTCAATTAGGGGGGGGGGGGTGACACCAAGGCAAAAATAGCAAAATATATAGAGAAAAACTTGATAGGGGGGGGTGCAAATTGAAAGTTTGAGGGGGGGGGGGGGGGTACAAATCGAAAACTTGAGGGGTGGTGCAAATCGAAAATTTGTCCCCGGGAAGGGTCGCTACGCCTCTGGGGGGTGACACCATTAAGTGCCGCACAGGGTGACGCCCGACCTCGCTACGCCACTGGTCTTGGTTAAGGATTTCCTGGAACTTGTGTAGGGCACTTTCTTCTGTGTTTACTAAAGGTCTATGACTATATGCACTGAATTAACTTAGGTCATCCCCATAAAACTTGTCTGTCAGAATCGAATGCAAATACATTAGTTCCCAACTATGTGAACAAAAGGGACTTAATTTTTGTGAATATTGAAGTCATGCCCCCAAAGCCGGACCTCACGCGTCATTTAGAGTTTGTAGATGGTGAGGTCGGGTGTCACCCGGTGCGGCACTTAATTGTGTCACCCCCCAGAGGCGTAGCGACCCTTCCCGGGGACAAACTTTCAAATTTTCGATTTGCACCCCCCCCTCTAACTTTCGATTTACACCCCCCTCTAACTTTCGATTTGACCCCCCCCCCCCATCAAAATATCGATTTCCCCCCCCCCCCTCCTCCTCAAATTTTTCTCTATATATTTTGCTATTTTTTTGCCTTGTTGTCATTCCCTAAATGGCGTCACCCGGTGCGGTCCGCACCCCCCCCCCGCCCCCCTCGCTACACCCCTGTGTAGATGTGTGATCCCAGTAATATTCATATTTTTTACACCGTCGTCAGATTGATTAAATAATATAAATCATGGGTTCCCAAACTGGGGGAACCACTGGGAACCACTGATATACAGGCATATTTTTCCTAAAAGAATAATAATACACTTGAAAATATTTGATAAGCCCCGCAACATTAACCCAATAGGTTATTGCTAATCTGTTTTATTTACGGGTATAAATTAACTGTCGAGAATGTATGGAGTTAATTGATCGCTGTGTTTATGGTAGCTTCCCCTTGTTTCCGCAGTAAACATCAAGAATCGCCTCCCTGTAATTGCCCATTCTTCTGCTATAAACCATTACAGTAGTGATTAATTTCATTTGGGAATTACACGACTCACTATTGTCAAACTGATATTTTTTTTTTGCGGTAAAGGTTTAAGTAGAAGACAGGTAACTTACTTATTTTCTATTGTTCATTCATTGTTTTTTAGTAATTGCTGTATTTCACACTAATTAGTTTTTAAAACCCGTTTTACCTGTAACATCATATTTACCTGTTATTAAAAAAACAAATTCTACGTTACATTTATTGAAAGAGGTTCTTTGATATAAAATGCTTTACTTCCGTGCACATGTTAAACATGGGAAAAAAAATTAACTAGTGTCCATACGATAATGATATAATTTGTTATAACTTGTATTGCATTTTGTTTTGACTTCAGTGTAAGCTAATTTTTCATAAACCTGAAAAATCAATATTAACCGTAATTTTATCATAGACTATTAATTTGGTTATACTAAAAATAATTCTGTATGGAATTCGATATTTTACAAAGCTTCACTGAATCATGTTTTACAAAGCTATATTAGACAATCAGTTTTCAGAATACGGAGCGTACAGTATACACACCGATGTGTTTCTTCATGTTGCTGATGTTTCCGTGTGATTGGTGAAATACTGACGTCACATCCGGAGTCCGAGTGTTGTGGGTGAGTACAAGATCCAGAAAAAACCCAAGTTTTTAAAAATGGATAACAAATATTGTCTATGTCCTGAGTTACCATCCCTCGTAATTTTATATTAGAATATTCGAGAAAGTTTACGGGAGATCACTCCCGGTTTATTTTTCTTTAGCCCAGGAATGAAAAGAGTGATTAATATCGAGACTCTACCCTTGATGGTATTGTTTTAGAGTTTCTGTATTTTTTTCACTAGCCTTCATTTTATAAGTATTTATAAGAGAACACTATCTTTAGTCGTGCGATAAAACATGTGCTAAGCCATGTGTTTTCAAATATATTTATTTTCACATTTTCAGTATTTTAGATAGTACTTTTTTACACAATTTTTTACTTTCTCGTTTATACGAAGTATAGAGAAAGTCTTGTAATCGTGCATTAAATGTATTGAATAGAGTAGTACATTTTTCTCTTTTTTTTATTGCATTTCATGGGACGGAGTGGAGAGCTAGACTGCTAACCCGTAAGTATCAAGTTCGAAACCGGGTTCAAGACATTAGACCGTTTCTGAGTCCACGCAGCTCTGACGAGCACCTAACTCACATTAAGGAAAGTAAAGACGGCTGGGCATAGTGCTGACCACAATATCTTTTTATATGCCAAGGTTACAGAAACAATTGAACTCTACTTAACTTGCCCCATAGACCTTCAGGTTTAGAAGGAAAACTTTACTTTTTTAAAACATTTCAGATATGGATTGATAATATATACATAGATCAAATCAGAATAACTAGGAACATCTTCTTCTTCGTTCTTAATTTTTAGTGTTGGAAGGGATCGAGCCTTATCTGCCAGAGGGTTTGAACTCGAGATTTTTTCGAAATTTATCAACCATGAGCTTTACCGACTCGACCACGCCGATCCCTTAACTAGGAACGATTATAGTGTAAGCAAATATGGTCAGGGGAAAAGTGGTTCTAAAATATCATAGTGGAATTGATAAGAGAAAATTTTCTAATTAATGATTCTGTTGTGCTTGTCAATTACTTGAGATGATATGATGCGTATTAAGGGTTAGGCTCAAACTCTTGATGCATTCCAACCAGTCAATGAAACTATAGACTGTTAAATAAAAACTAGAAATCATAACAAAATAATTTTCAGCCGTAGCTATATCTGTTTTAATAAATGTGTAAAGCGATACAGAATTTGTCTGAAATAGGGCTAAACCATTTCTTCAATATTTAGTAACATAAGTTTCTTTTTCATAAATATTTAAAAAGACTCTGACTATTTTATTGTTAATTTGGTTACACTATTTTTTTTATTATTAGTTAGCAATTTAGTCCTAAAAATCCTTATGAAGAAGTAAAACCACACACCTCTCTAAATTGAACATTAGCCTTCTTCTGTATAAGTGTGGTGGAGGAAAGCAGCATAGATTTTAAGCAACAAAAAAAAAATTATCAATACACCCACTACTTCCTATCACTCCATATAATGTGCTAATTTTCTTTAGATTCCGTTGAGCAGTTTTCCTTTACGCATCTTACCTGTCACCATAGAAAATAAATACTTTAACCACTATCCGTCACCGTCCCCCCCCCCCCCCATACCTCCCACGGAAGTTTTTAAATGCATCGTTGGTCTTTTTCCATTATCTCGAGAAAATGTTATTTCTATTGACACAGTAGTAATATTATTTCAACATCAACTATATTACAAATACAATTATATGTATATATATAGTATACACTTATGTTATGAAAAAACATCTGTACACGTGTAGGCCTATTCACACTCTAAAACTTCTACACAATACATTAGTATATATATACAAAAGACACAATCCGGTAAATTCACCTTATTTAACTGTACTTAGGTATCTGTGTCTAGAAAAAAACGTCTTTATAATTGTAATTTAAACCTGCCTTTATTATTTCAATAAACAAAGAGCTAGTCTAACAAATCATTGGTTATATACATGTGTCTTATTTTACATAAGTGTATTATACAATGAAAATGTATATATATCTAGTTGTTACAAAATTATATTTTATTGTGAGACATCGATCTTGTATCCCCTAAATTAAACTTATAAAATATATAATAAACCTGAGTTTGTTACAGTAAAAAATTACTGTGAATCTTAAAAGTATATTGCCGTAACATGTTATCTTAATATATCTAGAATGCGTATAGGGTTCACAATATAAGCCTACACGCTTTGTGTGTCTTAAAATCTAAATCTTATAAGTCAGTATAAAAACGTATAAAAAGTGTAAGTTCTTGTATAAATGCACGTAGCGACACTATTCTATGCTTATCAAAAATGCAAAAGTATTAAGAGTAGCGTAATGAACATAAATCAATTAAAAATACATAAATGCTGTGTTAAGCAGCTTTGGTGTGGCGTAGTGGAATAGTTAGGTCGCCATGAACCCAAAGACAGTATTCTAAGCATAGTCTTCGGTATCAACAATATCAAAACTTGGCTTTTTTCATACATACTAAGCAACATCTTCTAAGAGAACAGAATTAAAACTTGTTCTTGACTACGTAAAAAGTAACATACTATATGTGAACATAAACTACACACTAAGCCAATTCTTCTATGTAAACAAAATAACAACTTGTTGTTCTTTCGTTCATACTAAGCCACATGATTTATGTGAACAAAGTTAAAACAATTGTCCCTGACTACATATTAAACAACTTATTCTATGTAAACAAAATAAAAACTAGTCCTTCTTCCGAACAGATTAAGAAAATACTTCAATTTGGACAAAATAAAAACTTGGCGTTGACTAAATATTAAGTCAGATATTATATGTGAACTAAGTCTAAACTCGACCTTCTTTCGTAAAAATTAAGCAACTTCTAAATGATCAAAATCAAAACAAGACATTTCTTACATATTAAACAACTTCTTCTCCGTGTACTAAACAAACAACACCTTGCTTTCGACTACAAACTATGCAACTATTCTCATATATTCTACGAAGAATGTTTGCTTTGATGTGTCTCATTGTAATAACATAACTTTTCCGATTGCTAAAAATTTGTATAATTTTAATTATTTAATTGGTAATCCCAATTTTTTTTTTCCAGCTCTACTTAAAAACCCAAATTCCCCCCCCCCCCCTCCCCCGTCCCCTCAGCCCACCACGCGCGCCGAGAAAAAAAAATCCCTTGAATCATTTAATTACACATTTGCATTTTCAGTTTCAGGTTGGTTTTTAATGTTTATTTTTTCTTTATATATAGACGTTTTGTATTAGATCTATGTATAAGTAAACCATCTTAAATGAATGAAAGTAGGCTACAAGTAAGAAAGAAGTATTACTATTGTAAATCTGTATCAGTCCTCAAACGCCGATGATGAAAACTAATACTAAAGCGAACACACAACTGACGCTAAAAAAATATATATATTCTACGCCACTTCTTCTATGGGAACAAAATCAAAATTTGTTCTTGACTACGTCATAGTAAGTCACATATTATTATATATCAACAGAATCAAAAATTACCCCTGACTACAAACTAAGCCACTTCTTCAATGTGAACAAAATAAAAACTCGGCCTTCTCTCGTAAATTTTAAGCCATTTCTTCTATGTGAACAAAATAAAAACAATGTCCCTGACTACAAACTAAGCCACTTCTTCTATGTGAACAAAATAAAAATATACCTGACTACAAATTAAGCCACTTCTTCTATGTGCACAAAATCAAAACTCGGCCTCCTCTCATACTCGAAGTACGGCACCGCTAGACTGGCTCTCCTTGTTTCTTGTTTTGGTGGCGCCAGTCCGAAAGGTACGCTGGTCCTTCTCTCACTCCTAGTACTGTTAGCAAAGGCGACACTGGCTTTACGATCTTCTTGTGTCAGTGTAGGGGCAAACGCACTACTAAGTCTTCTGTCGGTGGAATTTTCGTTTTGTTCTTCGGTATTTTTGGATTTTCTGTGTTTTCTGTAGTATATCCTGCCAACGTGGACGCTAACTTCAAGAATAAACTGGCAGACTTCGATAGCTGTGAGGACCGAGAACCCCAACCAGAGCCCCAGTTGACCGCCGATGTTGCCTAGGAGACTGTTCCAGTCGAAGGTCGGGGATGAAGCGAACGACTCGTAGCGGAGAGTCTCGTAGTAGATCTCTAAACGGAGGAAGTTGTCGAGGGCGTGTTGTCGCGGCTCGCCTGTCCAGTTGTAGGTTTTGTTGTTGGCTGTGGCTGAGTTGTTGACAAACTGGATGTAGTTCTCCATGTAGCGTTTAGCTGGCCACGTCGCCGTGGACACCGTGGTCAAGTAACCGATTTGCTCACAGACAGGCAGACATATGTCTTCACATCCGAGAAGACGTTTCTGGAACTGCTCTTCTACACCTGTGACACACTCTGTATGTGTAGTGTTGCAGATCTGAAGAGTTTCATTCGGCGCCAGATCCAAGACTGATCTGTCGTTGAGGACTTGGATTATGTTCGCCACGTCTGTTTCAATACAGTCGCAAGAATCGTGAATTTTAATCTGCAAGCAGGTCCGTAGACAGGCGTCTTTGGTGTAGTCGTAGCCCATATTTTTGTAGAGGTTCTTGATTTCGTTGGATACGTTTGATTGGCTGATGCAGTTTCCATACGGTGCCGGGAGGAGGGATGTTTCAGACTGCAAAACATGTTTAATATATATTTACATTTTTATTTTTTTATTTTTTTAAATATAATTTGATAGTTTATAATATTGTTTTATATAATCTTATCACATAGTCTACTTAACTATGGATAGGTTTTAATAACAGTTTATGAAATTTTAAATTTAAATTAATGAGGACTAATTCTACATACCCTCCTAATGCCAATACTAGTAACAAAGCCCGGCGCTGCCAGGATGCCACTGTTATCAGGGAAGACGATCTCAGAGCCAGAATGTAACAAGACCTTTATCCCAGCTGATTCGGTGATGGGCAGGTACTCGTCCTGCTCGATGTCCAGCTCGATAATCAGGCCGTTGGCTGGTCCTGCCTTGGTCACGAACCTAACAAGTTAAATGTAAGTATAATTACTAATAGCCTTACATCTTGATAAACTATTTCACTCGCAGGGATTTCTTGGGAGATTGAAAAAGTAATAGGCGGAGACAAGGCAACATGGAGGGGGATGGTCGAGGCACTATGTTCAACAAGGAGCAATGAGGACTAACTCAATTTGTTCGTGCAATATTTTATATAAGATTTAGGATTTGGCTATGATTTTTAAAGGTGGATGTATTGAAACTCACTTAAATTTCAGGATACTTGGGACGTCAGGCGACATAAGAACTTCTTGGATTTATTGTAACTCAAGATCACTAAGTTAATCACAAATTGTAAAATGAAGTGGATCGCTTAGGTGAAACCAACGGAAACGCCATGTTGAGTGTATTTCCGAAGAGGTTTCTGGCATTTTAGGAAATATCGGAGGATTGGCGCCCCACACGGTAATGTGTGATTGGGCGCCTCGAATTCTCTCTATACCGTAACCCATGCAATCCAATCATTTGTCGTCCTACATTGGGTGTTGGGTTAATTACTCTAATCAATGGTTTAAATGCAACAAGGGTGTACCGCGCGCCCTGGCGGTTGTATGACCTTATGCGTCACTGAGCGCCCCCGACTGCTCAATGAGCGCCCTACACTAGTTATATCTAGGGTTGCCGGAAAATGAGAAAACAAAAAACTGTGCAACGAAAAACTATGCACACAAAAAGGTGCGCAAGGGCATTTTGTTTTCTTAAATCGATCATTTATAGACATTAACAAAGAGTAGCCTACACTGTAGCATAATAAAATATATTTCCTCAAAATATTACAAAATTAAAGTGTATTAGTATAATCAATTGTATTTGCGCATTCTTTTTATTTGCACCATTTTCCAATGCGCAGTTTTTCGAATGCTCATTTTTCTGTGAACCATTACTGTCAATGGTTTATCCCAGCTATGGCTGGCAACGTAACACGGGCACTTAGCAAGGAACGCCCCGAGACGAACCAAGCTCACATGCTGTTGCCGAGGTGTGATCTACCCCACCCTGGGGATAGTAAAATTAAAGTAGATCCTAAGTCGCCTGGTAGGTTGTATTGATAAACCCGCACCCCAAGGCTTAATAAACCTGCGTCGCAGCAGAGTATGTTCCAGTATACCGCACCCCCCCCCCAACAAAATGGAATTTAAATAGAAAATATATACTTTTTACTGTGTGATGCCCCCCCTCCTCCCCGGGCAATTTTAGTCCGCCCCCCACCCTAAAATAATTTTGAGGCCCCCCCCCCTCCTGGAGAAAAAAGTCTGGAATGGAAGAAACACAGATTGACGTACCAAGATTTTGAATTGTTCACTGTCTTATCCCCGAACGTATAACAGTTACCGTTGTTGATGAACGTGTCAAGTTTGAAATCTGAAGCATTACAGGCATCCTGGAGAAACACGCATTGAATAATTAACACAACAGAATATATACTCATTTAAGACGATCATTGAAATAGTATAAAGTTAATTAGTTATCATTGATTTCTTTCATTTTAATTATGTATGATTGAATCAAATCAACAGAAAAGCCTCTTTAAAATTACTTTATTTAATTAGGCTACTTTATTTTGCCGGTTTTCTGTTATTTCGTTTACTGCACTCTACATACTAATTTAAATGATATAATGTTTAAAAATAAAATATGATACAACAAAGATATAATCTTACATGGAAATTTTAAACAACTAATTTAATCATTTTAGTTGTTTTTATCAATAGTTATCTCCCTTATTTACGACGAGTTATTGGTCTCTAATACTAATTATAATTATAGAGGATGGTATCGAAATCTTAACATTTAAAACAAAAGATGTTTTGTATTGACTAATTGTACTAACATTGAAGCTGTTTTTTGTGTCATATGTGACAGTATTAAAACAGATGTACACAATCTACAGATGACTGGAACTTCTATTGCTTTAAAGGAAGTTACGCTGAAAAAACAAACCACTCACAACCGGCAGAAAAGTGATTGTTTTTTTTTTTAAATAAGAGGAAGAAGATACGACATATTAGGCTATCCTTGTTCGGCACTCATCGCTTAATTGCCGTACCCCAACCCCCTCACCCCATGTCCTTTAAAAATAACACAGTCAACCTTCAATCCTTCCAGAGTCAAACTTCGGTAACTTGGAATTTTCGCAACTAGATACAAAGCCGACTGCAGAGCCTAGATAATAAAACCTCGCGTCGCAGACATGACCTCTTTTAGAATAATTCTTCAGGAGGGGGAGAGGGGGCCAAGGCTAGAAACTGCTAGGGTAGGGGGAGGAAGATAAAATTAAAATTATATTTGACATTATAAATTATATATTTTTTCCACTTTTTCGTTCGGTAGTCATTGTACATGCTCATAAGGGGCAGCGTCACTCCCCCCCCCCATTCCTGGAGAGATACCTGAAAGAAACACTGGTCGCAGACCTGTCCACCTTTATATCTCGACCCCTATATGCCTGGGTCTTATTTTCTCGTCTTATTCTAGATGTAAAGGCCGGTGCATACACGACTACAGACGGTACATACACGACTACAGACGGTGCATACACGACTACAGACGGTACATACACGACTACAGACGGTGCATACACGACTACAGACGGTGCATACACGACTACAGACGGTACATAAACGACTACAGACGGTACATACACGACTACAGACGGTGCATACACGACTACAGACGGTACATACACGACTACAGACGGTGCATACACGACAACAGACGGTGCATACACGACTACAGACGGTACATACACGACTACAGACGGTGCATACACGACTACAGACGGTGCATACACGACTACAGACGGTACATACACGACTACAGACGGTACATACACGACTACAGACGGTGCATACACGACTACAGACGGTACATACACGACTACAGACGGTGCATACACGACAACAGACGGTGCATACACGACTACAGACGGTACATACACGACTACAGACGGTACATACACGACTACAGACGGTACATACACGACTACAGACGGTACATACACGACTACAGACGGTATATACACGACTACAGACGGTGCATACACGACTACAGACGGTGCATACACGACTACAGACGGTGCATACACGACTACAGACGGTACATACACGACTACAGACGGTACATACACGACTACAGACGGTGCATACACGACTACAGACGGTGCATACACGACTACAGACGGTACATACACGACTACAGACGGTACATACACGACTACAGACGGTACATACACGACTACAGACGGTACATAGACGACTACAGACGGTACATACACGACTACAGACGGTACATACACGACTACAGACGGTACATACACGACTACAGACGGTGCATACACGACTACAGACGGTGCATACACGATTACAGACGGTGCATACACGACTACAGACGGTACATACACGACTACAGACTTTCCGGAGACATGACAGGTTTTGGCTTGACTGTGCCTTTAAATGGGGATTGGATGGGGGGGGGGGGGGGTAGCAAGGTGGTTGATCATAAAATTTAACGCAACTTTTTTTAGGTACGTTTTAAATATTTAAAAAAAAAATGAGTACAATTTTTCTAAATCATCGTAATAATGGTGTTTCTTTCGGGTTTTTTAGGGGAGGGTATTATGTTATTGGAACTATATATACATATATATATATATATATATATATATATATATATATATATATATATATATATATATATATATATATATATATAATTCTCTTCTAGGAGACGCTATAAAACAAGCTGTAAGCGCGCTCCCTACCACCCCACCCCTACATGGTCTGGTGAGCTGTGGTTCACGCTAAATGTTTACATTCGTGGAGCCGGGTTTAGTGACAGCTATTTGGGGCAGATAATTTAGTTTGAAACGATTTTAAACTTAGGAGAGATAACTAAGAGGAGGCTGCTTTCACGGGGGGTGTAGGGTAGGGGTTGGGGGAAAAGAGAGTGGGGGTAGTATCGTCCTTAACGACCTACTGATAGTGTTTTAAAGCAAATATTTTCAGTGGCAGCATTGGTACTGTCGAATTCACAAATTATGAATTACTGAAAAGTAGAGAATAAAACAACTAAATAGCGACGTATGATATGCCGCGGGTCGACTCGTACTATTTAAATGTTCCAATTGTCTGTGTTTGGGTGTGGCTTGTTTGTGACTGCCTGTGATGTTTAGAGCCAAAGACTTTTTGTGACTTCGTTTATGGAACAACAAAGCTTATTTTACCTCATATCAGAATATATTTTCTTCTTATACTGCCTGGTACTGATATAAAACTGAGTATTACTCACGGAGTTGAATAAACAGCTGAGCATCATGTCTGAGACTTTGTGGCCGAGTTCTTCTTTGCTCTCTCTGGAATAATTGTGGAGGGCTATGCTCAGTTTCTGCATCTGCTGTGGTACTGTGAGATTGTTCTGTTGTGAAATAAAATAGTTTAACAAGATTTCAAGACGGCGCTTTAAGCTCGTCAACGTATTATAGATATAAGAAAAAAAATGTAAAACCCAACAGAAAAAACAGATGAATACTATTCGCTAAATACAAATATTTTAATTAACATGAACTACTAAGATTAAAAGTGCAGTACCTACACTCCTTAACGTTAACAAAAAGCTTTCATTTTGATAGCATATATAGCACAAAATGGAAATCGAAACGTAAAAATGAACCATAATCTAACTGAACAGCTTAGATATGCATTAGAGTGATTAGTGAGAGTTTTCCCTAACCCAAACATTGCTTTACTGTTACTCTTCACATGAACCATTAGCAAAGCATACCTTTCACAACTAACCTTAAACTACTTAACAGTTTGAATATGCAAGGGCGCGAATATTAACTAACCCAAACCTAGCCCTACTTTTGCTCATAACCCTCGTAATGAGTTAACCCTACATTGCATTTAACCTTAACCAGCAATGCGCAATGCGTCTGTTTCTTGTTCAGCATAATAAAATACAGGGGCATCTCAAAATTATATATGAGCAAAAAATTAATAAATCCAGGAAGTTTTAGTTTCAAGATAAATATGAAAAAAAAAACCAACACGTATAAATTTTGAATCAAACTGGTCGTAGTTCTGGAGTACACAAACACCACCTTCTCCCCCACCCCCCAGTCCCATCAGGTACCCTACCCCCACCCCCATCTCTTTTCTTTCTCTGTTCTCAATTTTTCCCCCTCTGACGTCAATGGCACACATAAACACGTCGCGCCTCAAAAGCAGCCAATCACAAACAAGGTCACTGGATCACGCGTCCCCCAGTTTGTTCTATACAAATGTAACGCTCGAATGACTTCCACGGCGCATGCGTCATTCTCAATTTCAGAAAAAAAATTAACTAACAGACGGGTGGTTTACAGAATATATTTGTTACATAAGTTTCCAGTCCCATGTAGACAATTTATTTAGGTGTTTTAACTTTACAAGAAATGTAAATTTAAATAAACATTGTCTATGAATATATAAATCGTTAGTGTGTCACGTAATGCGATTGTCTTTGCGAATTCACTCATTAAAATAAAGGGTTTATCAATACATCAGCGATAACCCTTATGAGTGGCTTCGTTGGTTTGTCTTTTAATCCGTTTGTTTTGTGAGATATCTCATTAAAATAAAGGGTTTGTTAATACATAGGCAATGAGCCTTTATTAGTGTGTCTGTTAATATGTTAGTCTTTGTGAAATCACGTGTTTACCTATATGTGTGTATGGGGAATTCATGTTTCGTTGTATGCATTCCTATGTGAATTAGTCTAAAAAGGTTGGACTACATTGAATAAGTAGACAATGAAAATGGTAGCATCCTACACTAGTTAACTTCCTTTTCAACTACATGGATAATACTTCAACGCGCTCGGCTTCCAAGTCCAGTACTTAGTCCAGTACTTAGTGCAGTACTTAGCCCAGTTCTTAGTGCAGTACTTAGTCCAGTACTTAGTCCAGTACTTAGTCCAGTACTTAGTGCATTATTTAGTGCAGTACTTAGTCCAGTACTTAGTACTTAGTGCAGTATTTAGTTAGTCTGGTACCTTTTTTTGGATGTACCAAATTCCACCTCTTGCAAATGTGATTTCGCCGTACCCTTGTTAATAGTTCTATCGTCTGCACTGACAAAATCTGATCGTGAATCATAGAGAGTCGGGTGCATTATTTTCTTCCAGGCATCTCTTTAGGGGTGGGGGGGGGGGAGGGGTGGGGGCTCTGACCCCCGAAGAATCTATCTCCCCCCCCCCCTCGAATGAAATGGAAATTTATATAAAAAATATATACTTTTACCAGTGAGTGTCCGCTCCAACACCCCTCCCCGGAGAATTTAGTCCCCCCTTCACCTCCCCCCCCCCCCCCGAAAATATCAAGTGCCCCCCCCCCCCCACCGGAGAAAAAAGTCTGGAAGAAACACTGATCTGGTGTGTCTTGACCCTTGAGATTGACTCAGTGTAGCCCTTGGGTTCAATGGAACCCATGTTAAGAACCACCAGTCTAGATATTGAACATGTTTTAAACGGTTTAGTCGTGTCAGTTCAGACTGTATTAGACAAAACACTTCAACGGGATTTACGATGTATTTATGAAGCCTCTGGTTATACGTAGTCGATAAGTTGTATCACATTTCTCCAGGCTTATCACAGCATGATACAATCTGAATATTGTATACACTTCACTTTTTATATATTCAAGAGTTCGTTTCGAAATCACAACGCTCTTTGTTAAAATGTGTTTTTTTTTTTTTTAGCAAATCACAATTCATCACGTATAATTTTTATCGGTTTATTTCTAATATATTTCAAAGTTTACTAAGAAAACAAAAACTACATTATAGGAAAATAGTATACTTTTTATTTAGTTGGAATAATTGTTAATTCACTTAACTGTTTTAATGTATGTCCAAATATATAGTAGGCCTATCCCGCATGAATTTGTTAAATAACAGTTTTTTTTTTATACGTTTCAACAATTGAACGTTTGTATACCTTGTTTAAAAGCAACACTACATCAACCATCTTCAGCTTTTATCAGAACCAAAAGTACAATTCTTCCAGTACTTAATTAACTTTCGGATAACTAATTCATAAAAGGTCAGACTACTGATCATTCAGTCAATATACAGATAATCTAAGAAAACTTTATTTAATGGATCATTGTATAGTGCTGACTACTATCCCCTTACATGCCGATGGTGTCGAAACAGATGAACTCTACTTCATCCGCCTCATACGTTTTGACATGAAAGGGGGTGGGGGGTGGGGAATTATGTTAATAACAGAGTGCACGCTGAACTGTTCAATTACAGTCCATAGGGTAAGAAGCAGAGATATAGAGCTAGACTGCTAATCCGAAAGCCTCGAGTTCGAGTCCGGGTTCGAGTCAGTAGAACGTACCTGAGTCAACCCAGCTCTAATGGGTACCCAACTAAAATTAATGAAAGCTTAGGTGGCTGGGCACATTGCTGACCATACTATCCTTTCATATGAACTCTACTTCATCTACCCCATTTAATAAATCGTGTATCATTATGGCTTACAAGTCTTATAATCAATGAATGATGTAGATCTAGTTTTGGGGGATGATGATAATTTATAAAAAAATTTAACAATAGAGTGAAAGTCTATCATAATTATATGACGGAATAAAAAAAAACGTTAAGTGAACTGACCATTTTCCACTCTTCAAAATGCGACTGCAAGAAATCTGCCTTCGATACACGAATCCTGTTCAAGTTACAAATGGTGACAGCCGGAAGTTCCAGCTCATGGTCAGCTTCTATAGACAGCCCTATGGAGGAGGGGTAGCTGTAGTACGTGTTGACCGTCTGGCTAATCTGGTAAAAGGCGTAGCTCAAGGCCGCGATGACCAGCCCTGTCCAGATTAGTTTGATCCACAGCTGTTTGCTGACCGCGGCCCTTTTAATGCCATGCATGGTGGTCATCTGGCCAAAGTCCTGGTACATCTCGTTGATTTCACGGAGCTCGTGGAGTTTGAACTTCGGCATTTTCGTGTTTTCTGGTAGTCTTAGAACGTTACAGGTAATGTGTTGAGGGTTCAGGCGTGTTGATGCTTATCAAAGTCCACAACCTAATTGAACACATATTTCAGTTAAAAGAAATATTGTATACTATAGGCCTAATAATTTCAACACGATTTAGCTAAAATAATTGAGGTTTTTTTTCATATAAAAATTCTTTATATTACTGGAATACTTGTCAAATTTTGAATATATATATACTAGCTGCATCCCGTGCTCCGCCACGGTAAATCTTTTTAAAATATACCAACTTTGGAACAGAACAAAACAAACAAAAACACATCACAAACACAAACACAAACAAAACACAACCACAACCACAACACAACCACATTACAACCACAACACAATCACAACACAACCACAACACAACCACAACCACAACCACAACACAACCACAAAACACCCACAACACAACCACAAAACAACCACAACACAACCACAACACAACCACAACACAACCACAACCACAACACACGGTAAATCTTTTTTAAATGTACCAAGTTGGGAACAGAACAAAACTAAATACAACACAAACGAACGCAAAGAAAAAAAAAACGAAAAAACAAACACAACACTCATAACATAAACACAATTTAAATACAATCATAAAGGCATATTGCTCACAGTCTAGCCCGTAGCGCCAAATCGCGCCCTTTCCGGTGATTTGCACCCCCGTCAAACTTTCGATTTGCACCCCTGTCCCCCCGCCCTAAAACTTTCGATTTCCACCCCCCCCCCCCTCGCGCAATTTTTTCCAACCCACTTTGGCGCCCCCTAAGGTCGGCACCCGGGGACATATGCCCCCCCCCCCCCCCCTCGCTACGCCTCTCCTATAAAACCCGAAAGATAGAATAATAATTAGAAAACTGTATAAATAATAGGCAGTATCTATAATATCCGTGTTTTACCTACAATATTTCACTTTATCCATTCACGCATTTTTTTTCCAGTACTTTAAATTTTAAAAATTTACA
>NW_026732697.1:22500-27500 GCF_028476545.2 Physella acuta | reverse complement strand
TAATTTAATAGCCAATGGATAAAGGAAACAGTATCTTAGAAACAGAAACATGTTTATTAAATGAATTGTAAAAACGAAAACAGAGCTAATAGAAAAAAAATGTGTTAACAAGTTTACTTAAATTTTAAACAAACATTGATTTTTTTTATTTTGTTGTTATTGTTGGTTGTTTTTTTTAAATATTCTACCAAACATCGTCAAGTATATGTTCAACATGGACCATAATATTTACACTCTACATTAACTATGAGTATTTATAGATCTTAAACTTAAAAAAAAGTATTTGTACTTACCATACTTTTGAAGTAAGAATAGTCTCAACAAATTATTTTCTTTTTTTTTTTCAATTACATAAATTCGAAAAAAAAACTACATAATCCCGTGCAAGCGTTCAATCTTCAATGTATGACACTCTGAATATCGTCGTTCATTAAGATATCCGGTTGCGTCAAACCAGCCAAGCATTGTATTCATAGAAAGCCTTATCCAATCTGGCAAGCCTGGCTACGTACACGATCTACAGATTAGTCGCCGAGGCTGGGGACGGGGTTGTGGGGTTGGGGACGGGGTTGTGGGGTTGCGAGGTGGATAGACCGTAATGGAGTTCTCAAACTGGCTTTGGAAAAAAAAAAACCTAACCACCACTAACTCTATACTATAATAATGAGTATATACAACACTATAACAACGCAAAGTAAACTATATCACATTGAAAACAAATATCAGATGGGTTACTTAAGAGTAACAATTTTGAGAAGATCATTTGATGAGATATAACTATTTATAATATAGACATATGATAACATTGTAAGATGGTTAATGTCAATGATGTAAGCATTGTGTATATGTAAATTTCAAAATAAACACACACACACACATATGTGTCCGAATGTTAGCATGTGAAAAAAAAAGTGAATAATAACAAAGACAGCCAGATCTTATATTTTACAGAAATCATCCGTCTTGTATCGTAAAATAAAAGAAAACAATACCGCGAGAACCTCTCGAGATCACAAACTAAGAACGTGAGTTTAGGGCCGTTTTTTACGATCGACCTAGTCCGACGTCACGGTGTTTCCGCTCGACTGATTTTTACCTGGTTCGCTTGACAACTTTCTTACTGGTAACCTTTAGGTAACGCGAGACCTAAGGCTGAGGGTAAAATGTTCAGTATCGCTTAGGTGTACATAAACGTTACTTATATATGGCTACAGGACATTCCCCCCCCGTATTTACCCCCCCTTGAAGCAATTACCCCCTGTCAATTACCTCCGAGAAATTACTCCCCCCCCCGCCCCTCAAGTTAGAATCCTAACTCTAACTCAAATTCTATACCTATATATTATCTTAATCATAACCTTAAGAAAAAGATAAAACCAAATCATTCACCTCAGCCTAAAACTTAACATTGGTTTAAGCCTAACCCTAACCTTAACCTTAACCCTAACCCTAACCATAACCCTAACCCTAACCCTAACCCTAACCCTAACCCTAACCCTAACCCTAACCCTAACCCTAACCCTAACCCTAACCCTAACCCTAGCCCTAACTCTAATACTAACACTAACACTAACACTCACACTAACACTAACACTGACACTAACACTAACACTAACACCAACACCAACACCAACACCAACACCAACACCAACACCAACACCAACACCAACACCAACACTAACACTAACACTAACACTAACACTAACACTAACACTAACACTAACACTAACACTAACACTAAAACTAAAACTAACACTAACACTAACACTAACACTAACACTAACACTAACACCAACAACAACACCAACACCAACACTAACACTAACACTATATTTATATGTGTAGGGGTATATATATATATATATATATATATATATATATATATATATATACATATATATATATAATTATTTTATTTTTATTATATTATGAGCAGAATAGATAAAACACAGTATTTTTTAGGCTAGATGAACTATAATGGTGCCTTTACTCGTAACAATTTAGTCCGATTGGTAGCAGTTAGCACGATTTAGCACAAGTTAGCACTTTGATGACACATTGTTTCTGTCTAGCAATCAAGACAGTATGTCTCTCGGTTGTTAGGTGTCCGTGTAACTCCCTGTTGGCCTTTCTGGGCTGGTTGATCGTTTTATAGAGAAGCGTTGCTAGCCCTTTACACATCTGACTAATTCCCACTACCGTCTCCCAAAGATGACTAACTATCACAGCCAACTCCAACATTTTACTAACTACCACAATCAACTCTCACAGACGACTAACAACCACAACCAACTCGCACATCTGACTAACTAGATGACTAACTACCACATCTGACTAACTACCACAACTAACTTCCACGATTGACATACTTCTACATCTGACCAACTAGCTCCCAAAACTGACTAACTATCCATACTTGACTAATCTCACAACTGGCTAAACTTACAATTGACTAACTCTCAATATTATACACAAATTAAATATTCAAATTCTTACACCTCACTTATCTTTCGATCCAATTCACTTTACAACCCATGGATGCCTTTGTCACATTCATCATCTCATTTCATATGTTCATAACTGATTAAGCAAAAGTAAGCTCGAAAAGAAATAACCACAAAAGTTTTATGTTGAACTTATGATTTTAATAACCAACAATGCTAAACACAAATACTTGCATATCATAATCTAAATTTGCATATAATTCATCAATTGTAAACATTATAAGCACTCAAGCACGGACATATATATATATATATATATATATATATATATATATATATATATATATATATATATATATATATATATATATATATATATATGTATGGGTATTTACATATATATATATATATATATATATATATATATATATATATATATATATATATATATATATATATATATATATATATATATATATATATATATATATATTTGTATATATATGTATATATATATATATATATATATATATATATATATATATATATATATATATATATATATATATATATATATATATATATATATACTATTAAAAGCGAATTCTGGAGTAAAAGCAAGTTATTAACAATACATTGTACAAAATAAAAACTTTTATCACATTTGCTTTACAATGATTTAGTATTTGCATAGAGAAAGAAATGCTTTCAGAAAAAAATACCTTTTGAAGTTATTGAAATGCATATTTTCAACAAAACAGATAAAACATGGTGAAAAATTTATATTTCAAATTTTCAACATTATTTTGAAAGATATTGATACAACTGTTAAAAATGTTACTTCCTAAATATTAATACTGTATAGTCTATACATAGATTTCATAAAGTTTAAATTAGAAAGATCGCCCTGATTTTTACAAATTTTACGAAAGCCCTACTACAATCGATTATTTAAAAGCGAAGCTCTCTTTCCTAACCTGAATTAAAATTCACCTTTTTCTTTTACCTAGGCATATGGAAGACTAGTGTGATCAGGGACGTATAGCAGAGCCCGGATTCGAACTCGAGAATTTCGGATTAGCATTCTAGCTCTCTACGGCTAGGCCACTCCGTCCCCAAATAACTTATTTAATATTCTTAAAATTCGTAACTAGAAAGAAGTTTTGCACCGTCAGTTGGCAAATTCCTTTTTTAACTCCAAGTTTACACAGTTAATTCGTCATGTCAAAATGGGAAATAGCAGTACTAACAATGTATTTATTTACATACACCGACTTTGACTATAAACTTTATTTTATATATCAACTAATTTTGTATTCACTGAATAAAGAGAAGGGTACTGGGTGATAATTAACCCCCACACATCAACCAATTTTTCTGCGTTATGAGAAAATATAAATTGACATCATTAAAACCTGAAATAATTAAATTTTTATATGATAATTGCTTTTCTATATGTGCTGTGCGGACAGTCTTTTATTTTCTTATAATTGGGCAAACATAATCTATTGAATTCAACATTGCTAAGCTAATTGAATTACACTTGTAAACAATTCATACATAACTAAATATTAACTTGCGAAGATGAGCTATTCAAGGCACTGTGGATTTTGAAAATGCACTTAATCAATTTTATTAAGAATATTTTCAAATGCGAATATAATTAACTTAAATAAAGGCTTATTGTATGATGCATACGTCTGAGTTAGTTTATACCGATTAAGAATAAAAGCGTTTATATATATCTGAGAAATTACGAAGAAATAATTAATTTTCCAATTGGATCAATAAAATGAGAGCTTCCTCGAGTTAAGTTACATATATTGGGGTTGAGACATTTAACGTGCTTACATAATTATATTACGAAATCCAACACTCGACGTCATATTAGCACAATTTTAATTTCTTAAAACTGTTACCTATATATATATATATATATATATATATATATATATATATATATATATATAATTTGTGTGTATGTTTCAGAACTTTCTAAAAAACAAAACCCTACTGTCCAACAATACAAATGGTCGCAACATTAATTTGTAGAATTTTTTTTTTTTTTTTTTTTATAATCCATTACACTAGTCGTTTTGTATGTTAATTGTTTTACAGGGTCAAGTTGTACTATATTAAAAAGAAATCTATTTACTTCATTTGACATTTTTACTGCAATAATATTTCCTAAATCTACTAAATATGTGTTTTAGAAGTAGTTAGGTAGATGACTGTAATTGTGGATAGATAAACAATAACAGAATAGGATTTAAAATAAGTCCACTTAACTAAAAAAAAAAACGTTTACATAATTCTACTAACAACGACTTCAGATGTTACATCTAAAATATATCAACATTGATTAAAACAATTTCTCTTTTTTTTCTAAGTCGTAACGAATCTTAGAAATCAAAGTCTTTTCAGCATTATATATCATTTACAAAGTCAAATAAATCTTTATACACACTAACAACCTAAGTCTTGTTGAAAATCTTTCAATTATCCATGTTGTTCAGAAAATTAATCAATCTCTATTTTGTTAACGAAGTCAACGCT
>NW_026732697.1:0-17500 GCF_028476545.2 Physella acuta | reverse complement strand
AATCTGGTAAAAGGCGTAGCTCAAGGCCGCGATGACCAGCCCTGTCCAGATTAGTTTAATCCACAGCTGTTTGCTGACCGCGGCCCTTTTGATGCCATGCATGGTGGTCATCTGGCCAAAGTCCTGGTATATCTCATTGATGAGGTTGATTTCGTGGAATTTGAACTTCGTCATGTTTTTTTGTTTTCCTTTAACTGTTTCTTAAGAGTAATAATAGACGAAAAACTTGTTCTCGATATACCTGTGATGGATTTAAAAACAAAGAAAACATGGTTAGATGTCAAATCCGGAAATTTTAGAAGAAATAAAGAAATATGTGTTTTATAATATAGATGTGTAGTAAACAAAATTTCTTAATAAAAACTAACAAAAATCAGATAAACTCCACCTGGAATTGTATTGTTGTTATAAAATTGAAGCACGACGCTTTAAGATATAACAATATTTAAGCAGTAACGCTTATTTAGTTAGAATATTTTGTGTTAAGCGTTTCTTGCCTTCCCCAACTTGAGTTGGGCACTCATTAGAGCTGGGTGAACCACAAGACCTCTGCTGTCGTCACGAACTCGGGAATCGAACTCTGGACTAGGGTTTGGTTCAGCAATCGTGTGGGACTCCACGACACCTTTTCAACAATTAAAGTTTCTACATAACGCGGTCTTGACATATTAAACTTGAACTCGGTAGATAGACCACACCAGATGTACCGTATGTTGTGAATGATGTCATGAGTGAAGATATGGAAACGATTCTAAAACTCTTCATGTTGTGCTGGTAAATTTCATAGAGATAGTCACATTTTCAATTTTTAAACCTGATATTTTTCAGTGGAGATTTTGTAAGTCTTAAGTAAAAGTAAAATCTGCGGTCAAACAGTGGAAATGTCTTTTATGTTTTGCCTAGGACAAAAGACGCATGCATTATTTTTTAAATTAAGGATTGACGAATCATTATTTAACATTAGGGAAACAGGGAACTTTTGAAAAGGCATGATACATCTGCCGATGCATCTAAAAGATACGCAAAGGTACCAATTTAAATGGTACCCAATTATGCATAGACTAGATGTGTATGCTTAATTGTTGTATTTCTAGAGTTTATAAATAAATAAATAAATATATATATATATGTATATATATATATATATATATATATATATATATATATATATATATATATATATATATATATGTTACGGTCAAAGCCCGAAGTCGGCCAATGCTAGGATTGGCCGGCCAATCCGCGCATTGGCCAATATCGCCTCCCATAGGTCGGTCAATGTCCGAAACTTTGCTTGATTTCGGCCTTTGGCCGGCCAATCCGCAGACTGGCCATGGCGGACCAGCCAAAGTCTGAAATAGCTCTTGATTTCGACCTTTGGCCGGCCAGTCCGCGGACTGGCCATGGTGGACCGGCCAAAGTCTTAATTAGAAGATCATCTGGCTAGGGACGACCGGCCAAAGTCCGAATTAGAAAATCATGAGCAGATTTTGGGTTTTTTAATGCCGTAAGGATCATGAAATTAAGTTTAAATTGATTATTAATTAAAGTAAATGACAGAAACATTCAAATTTTTTATTGTACTATAGTATCAATCAATCAATATTATCATTTGTTACAACAAGTTGAACTTTTATGGCATTTAGAATTACATAGCAGCTTGTTATTTTTACACTTGCAGCGATTTGTTGTGCACTTGGTTGTGCAATTGCAGCGAGTGTAGCCTTGGCCCCCAGTCAATGATTGTGAAGATGCGATGGTTCGTAGTGATTTTTCCTCAGTGCCAACTGACGACAATAAGAGCAGTTTTTCGTGAAGAATTGAAAACTCACTTCTAGCATACAGTTGTTTTAGAACACCATGTTCCGTTCCTAATTTGTAGAAACCGCCCTCGACTCTCATGACAATTGCAATCACGCTTCGGGGATCACTGTGACCTCTGTCAACATCTGGAACACGGATGCGTACATTGTCACCCACTTCACCATCTTTAAATTTTGTATTTGATGTTTTAAGCATCTTAGCACCTTGAATTTGCAAGCCAGTATGAGCTGCTGATCTGTGTTCCATGATGTCTTGTTTGTTGTGACACAATCTGCAGGTAATATTCCCTCCGTACCCTTTGGCTACTCCACAAATAGCATGGACATTGTTGCCACAGGATCCACAAGAATGAGCGGTACAAACAAGAGCTAAACAATACATTACTCACAATGAAACCGCACCCAGAATAATGAAAACGCGATCACAACTTAGTCTAGATAGAACATTGGCCAGGACATCCCGGCCAATGCGCGCATTGGCCGGCCAATGTACAAAATACGCTGTCAAGTTTAAGCACTTCGGACTTTGGCCAGTACGTCCCGGTCAGTGCGCGCATTGGCCGGCCAATGTACGAAATACGATCATAGTTCTAAGTTCTTCGGGCTTTGGCCAAGAGAGCCGGCCAATCCGCGCATTGGCCGGCCAATCCGGGGTTTGGCCGCACTTCGGGCTTTGACCGTAACATTATATATATATATATATATATATATATATATATATATATATATATATATATATATATATATATATATTATATGTAAAGGTTTGAGTTGAGGCGTTATGTATTGGTAAAACATCTGTACACGTCAAAAAGAGGTACTGCTATTGTAAATTTGAACAACTCCTCAAAAGCTGATGATGAAAACTGTAAGCGGACATGGCAAGGCAAACTGAACCTGTAAATTACACGTCTAGCTTAAAAAAAACATGTTCGAGGTGAGTGATTGTTGGACCTGCCCACAGTGTCTGTAGCTGACCCCCCACATCTTGTAGTACGTCTACAAGTACTTATATGTAGCACCAAACAAAACTTGCACAGGACTCTGACACTTTCCTGACGCTGCTGTGAGTTCTTGATTTTTTTAGAACCACAACGGTTTGGTTAAAAACTAAAGACTAGATATCAGTTCAAAATCGCAACATTTTCGCAATCGATGTTCTAGTTTGTTATATAAAGTGTATTAATCTCGAACTAATCAGTACTTGTGTACTGTGAATTATTTTATATTTTATTTTTAACTCAGAATAGAACCCGGGTGACATATAACTATTACAAAGATATTGCTGTATCAGCCCCGTCCCATTTTATTATTTATTGATGATAATTAATTCAAATTGTAATTTTATATAAAGTTTATCGGATACATGCACAATGTTCAAAATGTAATTTTTTTAAATTTTTATAAAAGTAGAATATAAGTTATGGCTCTTTATATATGCTTACACATTTTTGGATGTTTTAAATTATACATAGATGTACCTTTTAAAAACAACACCAAATACTGTGTATATTTGGCGCTAATTATCGCTTATCGTGTTAAAAAAAACTGTTTATATTTAAAAGATGCACAATTTCCAATAACGTAACTAATGTACTTACTTTTAAGCGCCGATCTAAACGGTTTTTACTGAAGTATCCATATTCGTTATTGAATGGCGCACAATAATCCAAAAAAAACGACTTTATCATGAACACTTAACATGATCATTACTAAACTACTCTAGGACATAGAGCCAGGACATAGAGCCAGGACATAGAGGCAGGACATAGAGGTAGGACATATAGGCCTGACTGTAACAAGGACATCCGGTTGTGTCAACAGAATCAGCCGAGGGTTGTATCCAAAGAATTGTCTATCCGCACAAGCAAGTCATGCTGTTTATTCAATGCGTTCGCAGTTTTCGCCCCGTGTCAGAAGAAGCGGGGTAGGGGAAATGAGGGTAGTTGGGGGATGGGGCCCTTAGATGAATGGTAAAGTATTAGTTCTCAAGATGTTGCGCCGTTACGACACATTGCTGGTGTAGTTTTTTAATTTGAGCGATGTTTTTTTTCAAAATTGTTACATTGACGAAGTTACCATTGTAAATCGGCGGTAGCAACTTGTGTTTTTTTAATCATATAATTTATTTATATATGATTTATTTAATTAAGATAAATCTCGATCAGATATTATACTTAACATATACAATTATTAAAAAAAAGGTTTAACGTTATAGAGAGCTTATCTGTTACCTAGAACTTAGTTTATAATTACTCTGATACTATATGCGATATCATTAGTGTTTCTTTCAAACTATTATTCTCCGAGGGAAGGGGGAGTATTTTTAACTTTCAGGGAGGGTGGGGGGACTAAATTTTCTGGGGAGGGGGTGGGCGAACACTGGTAAATTATATATTTTCTATAGAAATTCTATTTCCTTCGGAGTTGTGGGTGGGGCGGACCTTCCATGAAGAGATGCCTGGAAGAAACTGTAAATCATCAGGAAAAAAAAACAACTTAAATTTTAAAACAGTTTTTTGTCCACGTTTATATAAAGACAATCGCACATAGATTATCAAAACATAAAAACGTACATGGATCTTGAAATATTTAGTCATACTAAGATTATTCACAAAGTATTTTAACCCTGTCTCCGTTGTTTAGAAACATTTCTTTGATAAAAAGGCAAAGTCCAGTTTGGTCCATGGGACTAGTGAAGTAGATGTAACCTGTTTCTGTGACCTCTGAGAAAGAAAGGGTAGTGTTGTCAGCCTTTACTTACACTAACGTTAGTGAGGTACCAATTAGAGATGAGTCGACGTTATACGAACTTGAACCCGGATTCGAACTCGAGACTTTCGGGTTAGCAATCGTATGCTCTACCATTCAACCACACAGACACAGCTATGATAAAAGCTCATACTATATGGGCGAAAAATCGGTATTTAACAAATATTTACATAACTCAATGCAACATAGATCCTCTTGTTAGATTACAGTCCTCTCCCTGCATACAGAGAGCGAGTAAACTCTTTGTAGTAAACACAACATCACATTCAAGAATATATTTACATTCTATCCACCACACATTTCTCAACAACTTTAGGACCGCTGAGGACCGCGAATAAAAAACACGAATTTCGTCTCGCTATTAAGTTCGACCCTTTAGTAGAGGATCACGCTCCGCTGATTCTATCTGGTACGTTTAACCTCTTTCTGAAAGTCAGCCTTGAGACTCAGTGCTGGCCCGGTGACATTTTCCTGACCAAGCGGAACAGAGGGCAACATACAATACAAGGTGTGTGTGTGTGTGTCCCCACAGTATAAACAAACACTCACGCAAAACAAACTATATATATATATATATATATATATATATATATATATATATATATATATATATATATATATATATATAAAGATAGATAGATATAGACATATATAGATATGTAAAGATATATATCACTTATATAAATATATAAATAAATTGAATGAATTAAAGTAAAAAATTCATGTATATATATATATATATATATATATATATATATATATATATATATATATATATATATATATATGTGTATGTATAATATATATATATAATTATATATATTTATATATATATATAATTGTATATATATATAAGTATATATATATATGTGTGTGTGTGTATGTGTATATATATATATATATATATATATATATATATATATATATATATATATATATATATATATATATATATTGTTAATATTTTAGAGAGTGGGCGAGAGAAGAAAGAGAATGAATAGAGTACTGGAGGGTTAATAAAGAGCATACTTTAATGTCTCAAAACAGCCTGTAAGCTTACCACGCTTATATCATACAATCAAACCATTATAGCCTGGATTACCAGCTCTTACATACAATCCACTGTATTTTTGTATGCAGCCATTGTGTTTAGATTCAACTCGTGTATCACATTTTTTTCAGCTTTTTTAACTCTTCGGTGACACCCAAAGTATAAACAACAGACAGAAAAAAAACAGCAGTTTATTAGTTCATATGACGTTTTGGTTGAAGTCATTCCACCAAATTTTACTTGATAGTCAGTGTCACCCGCTGATGACGCTGAACTTATGGTAGAGAAACCAGTCACCGGATCAAAAAGATAACACGATGCTATGTCACTGTCGTCATGGTTGAATGAAAACATCAAATGGTATTTTTATTAGGTGGGTGTGTAGGCTACTAACTGAAATGGCATTCAGATCAACGATGCAGAATAAACTGTAGACCTAGACTGAAAACAAATTTGTTTTGAAATGCGTTTTTCCTCACACGCATTTTCCATAGGGGAAATGTATTTGTTGAACATGCGCAGTATAAGTCTGAAATGATTCTTAATATTTAACAATTGCCTTTTGGTTCGCGAAATGACCATTATTCAAATTCCGAATAAAAAGATAATATGCATATTTTGTATAGAGATTTATTTTCAGCTATGTTCAATTATTCTCTAAAATGCCTTGGTATTTTATTAATGTTGTGTTTCTTGCGTTAAAAAAAAATAATTGTATTTTCAAGACGTGGTTGATTGACATATAGGTAATGTCAAAGACCCTATGTATCGGTAATTAATGGAGGGGATATGGCATATATTATGAGGTGTGTTATGTCTTTAGAATGTTACATACTTTTTATGCAGTTATGGTGGGCTAAAGAATACATATTTGTTGTATTAGATAATATGTCGTAGATCTTCAATCTTTTTTTAATAATGTTAGTATTTTAGTGTATTTCAAATTTCCTAAAAAGTAACGAATCGCTACATTTTAACATATTAATTAAATGATAAAACATAACCAATTTCAGCCTGTAAGATAGTAAGGCGATAGTATGGTAAATGATATGTCTGTGTTATAATAACAAAAAATCAACATCTAAAACTCACCATATTTTGACTGACCTGACTTCACGAACAAGCAAATGTAATGTAGGACTTTTAAAATTGTCACGAAATAATCAGTGTACTATACTTCATAATGCAATTATAATTGTGTCGGTACTTATATTGTAGTCTGGTCAAGGCGCAGATATAAGTCTACTTCATTTGGTATTTCTTTTTGTTTACAAAATATTGTGTCAGGCGCCAACCTTAAGATGGTAGCATCCACCCCTGCATTGTCTTCTGGTCTTTCTGTCTTGTTTCATGTAGACGATGACGCCGACTGACTACAGTTTGTTTTTGGAAGATCGAACGGTCTCTGCATCGTAGATGGGGCTATCATAAACAATTGTAGTCCTTTGTTTGTGATGCTTGGACTGTTTTCTTTGGCAGCCTTATGATCAGTCGGCCTCTTGGTCTATCGGCCTTTTGTCCATGTTGACACATTTATAAACTGCTATACAAACACGGGCTACGGTGTTTGCAAAGCAGTATCAAGTTTGTTTTAGGTAAGGTGTAGTTTAGTTTTAACTCATTGGCATAAGATTAAAATAGTAAGCTTTAGATAAAGAATTATATTTAGTTTTAAATTTAGTTTTAATTAGTATTGGTTGGTGTTGACGTTCAATTCACTGTTCATTAGATGTTGTAAGTGTATCGAGAACACGTACTAATAAGACTTTAACTGTAGTGAGTTTTATTGTTTATGTTAGATCTGCTTTTGTTCTAGTATGGTTTATTTGTACATTGGTTATTGAGAAACATGCGTGTTTTAAAATGTTTTTATAGTTGTTTTTTTTTTGTTTTTTTTTTTGTGTTTTTTTTGCATAACATAGGTAGGCCTCAGGGGCGGAACTTCAGTGCCGCCAGATCCCGCAATGCGGGGAGGGGGGGGGGCACGCCATTTAGGGGCCCAGAGCCGACCATAATAAATTTTTATATAGAAAAAAAAAGTAAACTTTCTTTCATTTTTGACTTGATGGTTGTTTTGTAAAAAATTACCGTAGCTGCTGTTGGATTATCTTTATTCTATAGACACCACCTCCACGCTCTTGTATCTTCTTTTTCTCTTTGTTTTAAACCACTGTGAAAACCGAGTTTTTCTCCTACAATTAAACGTATCAAAGATAAGCAAATGTTCAAACCACTTCAATGACTTATTTCCCTTTTTTTAAAAATAGTCAAATAAGGGTGATCATAAGATTCTTTTAATAGATTTGTACTAAACAAATTAAAAAGCAATTACTTCTCTTAATTATTATTTTTATAAGTAATTACTAAAGAATGATATTGTATAAGAAGGAAGTGTATTGAAATGTATTAAATCAATAATATTTAAAACATAAATAATATAACTACAAAATAAAACATAAAAATAAACATAACACGAGACACCATTACTTACACAAAACTTTCATGTTTTATATTATTTTGACTGACAACACTCTATGAGTGCATCTATCAACAATTATTTAAAACTGAATTTCACGAAACACACTAATGCACTTACACCAGGGGTCGGCAACCTGCGGCTCGCGAGCCGCATGCGGCTCGCGAGCCGCATGCGGCTCTTTTGATATCAAGATGCGGCTCTTCAGCTCCTTGCACAAATACTAATAATCTTAATCAAAAAATAAAATATTTGAAATAAAAAAAATATTAGTGGCTCTTTAAAACCAGGGAAATTTTGAAAATTGTAATTTTTGGCTCTTCCGCTTCAAAAGGTTGCCGACCCCTGACTTACACACATGACTTGATGTTGATTTTTTTTAAATTGATGTTTTTTAAATTCCGAACAGGCCAGCAACGAGTATCCTCTGATTGTATATATATATATATATATGTATATATATGTATATATGTATATATATATATATATATATATATATATATATATATATATATATATATATATATATATATATATGGGGGAGGGGGCCTAAAACATTTTTTTGCGGGGTGGCCCTTTTTTTCTAGTTCCGCCACTGGTAGGCCTACTTAGATTATGATGAAGTTGTTTTGATGAAGGTAAGCTACTGAGATTTATATTGGTTGTACGTATTTTCCTTTAATTTTTCCTTTAAATTTCAGGTGATTTTGTGTTCTCGAATACACCGAGATTAGTTCTTGCGTTATGGTTTAAGCCCAACCAGCTTGTCAAGAATTGTTTCTGTTGAGCTGAAAAATTAAGTTTCGGTACATTTGTAAGTGATACGTGTGTTGGTTTTAAGTCGTTTTAAGTATAATTTAGGTTACTAGGTGGGGTGATGAATGCGAGCGTGCTTGTTTACAATTTGGGTACACCTCTATGGCTATTGTATGTGACCCCCTTTTCATCTTTGTCACAAAAATGTCGCCAGGCTAGAAATGACTCTCAAGGCATACACTCATAAAAAGGTTAAGTAGACGAGTGAGAATCAGTCGACCGTAACCGACTACTCTAAAAGTCAATCTATATATATAATTCTCTTCTGGGAGACGCTAGAAAACAAGCTGTAAACGCGCTCCCTACCACCCCCACCCCTACATGGTCTGGTGAGCTGTGGTTCACTATAAATGTTTACAAACAGAGCCGGGTTTAGTGACGACTATTAGGGGCAGATAATTTAGTTTGAAACGATTTTAAACGTGGGGGGGGGGGGGTAACTAAGTGGAGTTTACTTTAACGGAGGGGGGAGGAGGGTGGGAATGAGGGGGGGGGGGTTATTGTCCTTAACGAGCTACTTATAGTGTTTTAAAGAAATATTTTCAGTGGCAGCGTTGGTAGTGTCGAATTCACAAATTATGAATAACTGAAAAGTAGAAAAAAAAACAACTAAATAGCGGCGTATGATATGCCGCGGGTTGGCTCCTTGTTGTAATTTTGGGTACACCACCAATGCTATTGTATGTGACCCCCTTTTCATCTTTGTCACACAAAAGTCACATGGCTAGCACTGACTCTCAAGGCTGAAACTCAGAAACAGGTTAAGTGGACCAGTAAGAATCAGTAGACCGTGACAGTCTACTTTAAAAACCATTACATAAATGTTTCTAATAGTCGAACCTCGGTAACCAATCAAATTATTATATCTGATTATAGTTGTCTAACTTTTTGTATACACTACAAATCGTTTAGCGACGCTTAGTATCTATCTATATATATAATTCTCTTCTTCGAGCCGTTAGAAAACAAGCTGCAAACGCTCTCCCTACCTCCCCACCCCTACATGGTTTTAGTGAGCTGTGTTCACTCTAAATGTTTACAAGCAGAGCCAACGATTTTAAACGTAGGGGGGGGGGAGGAGGGGGGGGGGGGGGAGGGAAGGAAGGGGGGGGGTTATGGTCCTTAACGAGCTACTTATAGTGTTTTAAAGAAATATTTTCAGTGTCAGCGTTGGTACTGTCGAATTCACAAATTATGAATTATTGAAAATTAGAAACAACTAAATAGCGGCGTATGTTATGCCGCGGGCCGGCTCGTAGGTTTAATTTAAAAAAAAACAAAAAAAACAAATAGGCCTACTTATTTTTAACTTAAGATATAATTAAAAACCGAAAATCATCATCAAAATTTAATGTTACATTTTTTATTTTATTAAACTGTATAGCCTAGTTATGTAATACAAAATGTGTATTTAACACACTTCTGAAATAACAAACAAGAGAGTCAAGAAGAACTATCATATTTTCTCTTCAAAAATCGGTAAAACTTTTTTGTGATACACGGGTATATATTTACCATGAATTTATTTCCTTTTAATATCCCGATGCTTGTTATATTGGTTTTATATTGAGGACAGTTAAACTATGAGCTGACAGCCGCCCGTGTCATCAAACTATTATCAAATGTATTTCCTTGCGATTACGTAAGGTAAAATGCTAACTCAATAGAATTCGTTGTTTAAAAAGTTCTACAGGGAGACCTGTGTTAAAATATTTCATTTATGTACTTTCGTTTCATGGATATGAGACAACGGTTCTCACATTGCTTTGGTTTATACCAACTTTATAAAAGATTTTTTTTTCTTTTTTTTTCATTCAAGATTACAATGTAACAATTCTGCACACTTTTTTTCTTTAGTTAATGCTTTCGGAACATTATTTGATATCAATCTAATTTTATTTTATCCGAATATAATTAATTCTTCCCATATTTCTATGACTAGTTGCATTTGCTAAGCTGTTTTAACCACAGGCTCGAAATCGAGGACATCCGAAATTTCTAGATAAACATTGCTTTCATTGAATTGGAAAGTGTAAAATATGCATGTACACATTTTATGAACGTTTCTCAATATGAACAGGACCACTGCCAGGGATCAAGAACGGAGAACATACGATTCTGCGTTTCATGGTGACCTAGTCTTGGGGTCGGAATCACGCTTGACTGCACACGATGGGCTGTTTAACACGGCTTTCTTTAGCACGCGTTGGAACATCGTTTGAAACATTCACGTTCGTCCTAGGTCAACGCTCGATACTGTGTGGCTCCTCTATGTGGTACTTTGGCTGTGGCTCCCCTCTAGTGAACTAGGGCTATGGCTCCCCTATGTGGTGCTAGGCTGTGGCTCCCTTCTGTGGTGCTAGGGCTGTGGCTCCCCTCTGGTGCGCTAGGGCTAGGGCTCCCCTATGTGGTGCTAGGCTGTGTCTCCCTTCTGTGGTGCTAGGGCTGTGGCTCCCCTCTGTGGCGCTAGGGCTGTGGCTCCCCTCTGTGGCGCTACTGATGTGGCTCCCTTCTGTGGTGCTACTGCTGTGGCTCCCCTCTGTGGTGCTAGGGCTATGGCTCCCTTCTGTGGTGCTAGGGCTGTGGCTCCCCTCTGTGGTGCTACTGCTGTGGCTCCCCTCTGTGGTGCTAGGGCTGTGGCTCCCCTCTGTGGTGCTACTGCTGTGGCTCCCCTCTGTGGTGCTAGGGCTGTGGCTCCCCTCTGTGGCGCTAGGGCTGTGGCTCTTTTCTGTGGTGCTAAGGGCTATGGCTCCTCTTTACTTGGTCTGTGGCTCCACTCTTTATGTTAGTGTTATGGCTCCCCTCTTTTGAACTAGGACTGTGGCTCCCCTCTGTGGTGCGAAGGCTGTGGCTCCCCTCTTTGGTGCTAGGGCCGTGGCTCCACTCTACTAGGACTATGGCTCCTCTTTACTAGGGAAGTGGCACCCCTCTGGTGAACTAGGGCTCTGGCTCACATTTACTAGGGATGTGGCTCCCCTCTACTAGTGATGTGGCTCCCCTCTACTAAAGATGTGGCTCCCCTCTACTAAAGATGTGGCTCCCCTCTACTAGGGATGTGGCTCCCCTCTACTAGGACTGTGGCTACCCTCTACTAAAGATGTGGCTCCCCTCTACTAAAGATGTGGCTCCCCTCTACTTCGGCTGTGGCTCGGCTCTACTATGACTGTGGCTCGGCTCTACTAGGACTGTGGCTCCCCTCTACTATGGCTGTGGCTCCCCTCCGTTATACTAGTGTTGTGTCCCCAGCTAACGAGCCTTATTTGACATGTTTACGAAAACTGGAATCAACAACTATGTGATCTCTCTATCGAAAACGCTACCCCCCCCCCCCCTTCCCCATTTTCTGCAGAAGTGTGGGTTATAGTGCTACCTCATAAAACTAAGAACTCGTGATTACAATTGACGGGGGATAACCGTGAAAATGTTTTTACTCTTAGTCCTTAGAGTTATCTTACATTGTTTTTTTTTTAAATTTCACGCGGTAGTTTTCAGAATAACGCGTAGAAGGGGACTAACATGTTTAGAGATGTTTTTAGACTTAAGAATTTACCGTAATATAATGTATACAGACATATGAACTCTATCTGCCCAATGGATCGCTAGGTCTAAAGAGGAATCTTTGTTGTAGTGTTTCTTGACCTCGGCATATGATGTGATTTGTGATGATTTAGTCATCACTGTGCCCAGCCACCATTACTGTCCCTAGCATGAGTCATGTACCCATCATAGATGGGTGGACTCAGGGAATATCCACTGACTTGAACCCGAATTCGAATTCAAGCGCTCTACTGCAAGGCCACGCCGCTCTACAATACATATATTAAATCCACTAATTGTTTTAGAATTGACAGTTTTAAAAAGAAACAATTTTTTTCAAATGCAATAATTTAGCGATTGCTTGGGAGTATGGCAGATACAATCTAGTATGTTAAATCGGCAGGAAACAGCACATTATTGTAGTCAATAAATAAAATTAAAGCATGACATTTCATATTGTAAAAAAAATATTTATTCTACATAAAATAGCACTATCAATTATACTAAATAAACACAGCAGAGGCGTAGCGAGGGGGGGGGGGGGGGATGGCGGGTGATGGAGACACATGTCCCCGGGCGCCGACCTTAGGGGGCGCCAAAATGGGTTGGAAAAATAAATGGCAAGGTTGAGGGGGGTGCAAATCGAAAGCTTGAGGGGAGGGGGGGGGGGCAAATCGAAAGTTTGAAGGGGGATGCAAATCGAAAGCTTGAGGGGGGGGGGGGTGCAAATCGAAAGCTTGAGGGGGGGGTGCAAATTGAAAGTTTGTCCCCGGTTGCCGGGAAGGGTCGCTACGCCTCTGAAACACAGCCATGGTGGTATATCTAGAACAGAAACTACATTCTACAAACTGTCTCAAATTAAAGGGAAAATTAGAGGGAGACAAGCAGATTTGTGATAATACACTTTTCACGGTCTGCAGCTAAAAACACATTTTCAGATGCTAAAATCAGACTAAACTAAATTAAAATATGCTAAGTCGACTACATAAAAACATACGATCATTAAAAATTACATACTTCATACATAGATTTTTTTTAAAATTAATTCGGTGTATTAAAAAGTAATAACAGTTCGTAAAATGAGAACAATTCACCTGTAAAAAACATATTGTAAAATTTGTGTTTTTTGTAATGAATGCATACATATGTACTTATTTTAATATCTAAACAAAATAATGCAAAACATAAACGTTAAATCAAGAGTTATAGATTAACTTGAAGTTAAACAGCCTTTCTGAATATTTCCCTAGTAGTGTCGTTAATGTTTTGCTTATAAGAAAAATGTAGTGTGGTGTGGTATGGCGTGGTCTGCTGTCTTATTGTGTGGTGTGGTATGTTCGGGGATGGTGTGTTGTAGTTTAGAATTATATGTCGTGTGTACCATTGCAATGGTATTGCTATGTTAATATGTTAACGTATTTTTTTTCTCAGATAATATACTTTACTGTTCCTTTTATAAAACTTTAATATTGCTAAAGATTGTATATAAAATAAGTAGGTGTTAATTTCAAAAATAAAGTTGTAATTAGCAACAATACATAATATAAAAAGTATAAATTATGATTGTACTTGCAAGATGGTTTCTGTACATCACACGGTTCCATTCTATACTGAATTCCAAAACATACGTATCCTATACCATATATAATAATCCAATATTGAACAACTTAAATTATTTGATGTTAAGTAATTGTCGCCACAGAAATGAATAAAACATCGTTAGAAAGTTATGATCACAGAGCATCTTGGTCGAAACCATAATGTAATATAACGAAGCCTAGATTATAAACCTTGTTAGATATCCAGATATGTGGGAATCACGTTAGATATAAATGCTGGTTTTCGTAAAAAAAAAAACATCAAATAGACGTTTTTAAACAAGTGTTGATCCAGAAGGTAATGGTATATCAATTGTGTTGTTACATGGGTCTCTTTTTTTAGATTTCCTAAAGCTTTTATAATGAGTTTTGAAGAGATGGATCAGAACTTGCATTGTGAACTGGCAGACTTCTATGGCAGTAAGAACAGAGAACCCTAGCCATAATCCCAGTTGGCCGCCTATGTTGCCTAGGAGATTATTCCAATCGTACGTCGGTGATGTAGATATCACCTCGTATCGAAGTGTTTCGTAGTAAATCTCAAGTCTTAAGAAATTTTTACGTATATGTTCGTGGGGATGACTTGTCCAGTTGTAGACAGTATTTTTCTTCGCGAAAGTTTTGTTGACGAATTTGACGTACCGGTCCAAATGCCGGTCTGCCGGCCACACGGCAGTCGACACGGTTGTCTGATACAACTTTTGAGTACATGCCGGCAGACACATTTCCTCGCACCCTAGCTCATGTTTCTCAAACTTTTCTTGTACTGTATCCATGCAGTCAGCCATCGTCTTGTCGCATATTTGAAGAGATTTCGTGTTGTCCAAATCTAACCAGTCGTTGTAGTTGAGTACACGAACCATGTTGGCAAGGTCTAGGTCTATACATCGACAGGATTCGAAGATACGTTTCTGCAGACAAGTTCTTAGACAGGCGTCTTTTGTGTAGGTGTAGCCGAGCTGTTGGTACAGGTTTTTGATTTCGTTGGTGGCGTTGTCTGCGCTGATACAGTTGCCGTAAGGCTGTGGTAGCATGTAGATTTCTGACTGAAAAGACGAATGTTTACAATACAATGATCATATCAAACACTAATAGTGAATTGAGCCTCAAAATTCCAATACACTCACATAACAAAAGTTATTTTTTCATATACACACATTTAAAACATATCATTGCACACATTTCACATACACTATCTCTAGATAGCCACACCCTAATCCCATACACCAAGTCAGACATACAAGCAGGACTTAAATCTAAAGTAATTACCTCATCACCATATCACCATGCCAGATATACTTATGTAATATATAAATATCAATTACAAACCTTTTTAACTCCAATACTAGTAACATATCCCGGCGCTGCCAGGATGCCAGTGTTATCAGGGAAGACGATCTCAGAGCCAGAATGTAACAAGACCTTTATCCCTGCTTTTTCTGTTATTGGCAGGTACTCGTCCTGCTCGATGTCCAGTTCTAGGATCAGGCCATTTGCTGGTCCTGCTTTTTTAACATGCCTAAAAAAATGTAAATAGAAATTATATGAAAGGTTATTAAAACTTAATTAGCATGAGACCCAAACCCATCTGCCGAACGAATTGAAACTAAAACAAACATAAAAAAGTTTTAGAAAGAGCTGAAAAGAAATGGAAAAAATCATATCATAATGCAGAATGGAAGGATAATGTAAACGGCCCACGCTACACTGGGCATTGAAAATGATAGAGTAGGCCTACAAGAATTACCATGAAACTGATGGTTTCGCTGTCTTGTCGCCAAACGTGTAACAGTTTCCGTTGTTGATGAAGGTGTCCAGCTTAAAGTTGGTGGAGTCACAGGCATCCTGTGGTTAAAATAAATAAAAGAAATTCTTTTAAATTTAAAAAAGAAAGCATAGTTAATTAAGTTTTACACGGCTGAAAAAAAATTCAGGCATTAATGGGGTCATCCATAAATGACGTCACGCTTTTAAAACGATTTTTACCTCCCCCCTCCCCTCCGTCACATGTCGTCATAAAAAGCCTGACCACCACCCCTAAAATGAAGTCAAAATTGCTGTTGAATTTTTTCTTAAAACATAGATATTATATTTTTTCCAAAATCTTGTCTGAACTCAAGAGTATTTTCATCAATTCCTATTACAATTTATTAACAGTTTTCTAAAACGCGAAATAACGGCTAAAACTCGTTTTGTAAAATTCATTTTATAAAATGCAAAAGTGTGATGTCAAACTCTCTGAACCCCTCCCCCCCCTCTCATCACACACCGTCACAAAATTACATACCCCCCACTCCCCCTATGAGGGTGACGTCATTTATGGACGACCCCTAAGTGGTTAAGAAAAATTTCAATTATGACATTACAAATACATGAGTACAGTTGATGTGGATATATATATATATATATATATATATATATATATATATATATATATATATATATATATATATATATATATATATATATATATATCTGTAATTATACGTACTGAATCAAATGTGCATTGCGTCATCATATCAGACATTGCGTGACCCAGGCTTTGTTTGATTCCCCTGGGGTAATCATTGAGGGTCACACTCAGTTCCCTCATCTGTTGTGGGATGGTCAGGTCGTCCTACGATCGAAAATAAATATAGCCGACTCATAATTATTGTGTATCCATTTGATCTTTATACTAGCCGACCCGGCCAGGCCCTGCACTGGCCTCTGTGAAAAAACCTATCTTTAAAGGACCATGACATGTGTGTTTAGTAATCAGCATATACCCGGCATTACCCACCCTAACCACAACCGACCAAAACCAAAACACAAAAAACGCAAACATAACACAAACGCAAACACAAACCCAACCACAAACCTCGAAAACAAACACAAAGATAACACAAACACAAACGCAAACAAAAAAGAAAACGAAAACGAATACAAACCAAATCCAAACGCAAACACAAACCCAACCACAACCGCAAACCCAACCCAAATTCAAAGAAAAAACAAACGCAAGTATAAACGCCAAGTGGTCAAAGTCTAGCCCGGGGCCCAAAATTGTGCCATGCTGGGGCGCCGGCGGGACCGCCTGTTTCAGCTTAATAAACGACTATAGTACACCAACTTATTCATAGTCTTTTGCACTCACTTAAACGAACGTAGGCGCTATGGCGAACACGGGGGATGGCCCGGGGCGCCAAATTGAACTCTGCCGGGGGGCAATTTAGTGAACAATTATGATACCCCAAGCTTATTATCAAAAGGAAAGAAGAAAACATAGAGGACATTTAGGCGCTGGCTTCGTATCTGTAATTGATTTAAAACAAATAATTAGTAAACAGTACGTTCAGTGTATAAAATAAATAAAAGGCAGTATTTAAAATACCTACAACATTGCACTTGATCAATCCCCGCTAATTATGTAATTATTTTTCTCAGC